>NW_027428466.1:0-282696 GCF_047830755.1 Zonotrichia albicollis | reverse complement strand
CCCAAATTTTGTAACCCTATTAGTTCCCTGTCCCACTGCGGTAGGCAGTGAGTGTCTAGGTGGGCATTTGGACCTTAGCCAAGGTTAACCAGCTGTGCAAAGTCAGACACTGTGGTTTATGTGTTCCTCTAACTCATGGAGGTGAAGCTGGGGGGAGAAAAAATAGCACTTAAAAACTCTTCAATATGAAGTGGCCTCAGCATGAGATACTTCGGGTCTGTATCTTCTTTCAGGATTTTTTTTGCTACTAGTCAAATACTTTGGCAATTTATATTAGGTGGTTGTTACACTTGCAGTCAGAGTAGATGCTGTGAATTTCAAAGCATTTAAAACACTGGTAGCAAACAATACCTATTTTTTATTTGAATCTTTCTCTTGTGTATAGGTTGAAACTACCTACATGACATAGTTTATTAAACATCTACTTGTGAGAACAACTATAATATCATTACTTTTACTTTATGCCAAATGTTGTGGACCTAGCCAAGCAAACCTGCTCTAATCACATGAATCATATTGACCTAAGTGAATAAACTCACTTTCCTATTGCCAGCAATATATTTTCTCCTAAATAAATCTTTTATTGGTACCTAGCATTTTGCAGTGTTTCCCAACACTGGAAGAAGTTCATGCATAATCAAGTTATTTCTTGTCATTGTATTTTTAACTAGTCTAGATGTCTGTCACACCAACATATTTTTTGGGCTATTACCACATGCACTAATGTATATTATAAGATATCCTCCCAATAGCAACACTTCAAATCTTCTATTTGACAGGTGGCAAGCAGAAAAGGGTATTAATTACACTGTCATGGTTTCTTCCAAGCCTCCCATAGAAACATAGGATTGTTAAGGTTGGAAAAGATCTCTAAGATCATCAAGTCCAACCATTAGGCCAGCACTGCCAAGTCTACCACTAAACTGTATCCCCAAGTGTTTCTGCCTCTTCCATTTATTCATGCTGCAGTCACGTTGACGGAGCAACACCACTTTATGGGACACAGTTCTATGAAAGCATTACCACTCTCAGCTAAAGTACGTTTTCTGAAACATTTATCTTCTAACCTTTGAATGGAAAGTAGTCAGCTCTTCATTATGTCTCAAACTAACATTTTTGTGAAGTTGGAGAAACAACAGAAGCATCAGGGAGAAATTCCTTTAGTTAATATGGATGGTTGGAATCTGGAGAGATAGAAATTACTGCATACTTTAGGGAGATGGACAACTTGTTATGGTGCTTAATTGATTTTTAATCTTCTTTGAAGCTATGGCTGGAACTCTTCAGTAAATTGTTTCTAGGTTTACTCTGTCTTGCTGTAGAATAATTAGGCTTGTTCTCCCTAACTTATTCTTAACTGTGGGGAGAGGAAGGAGAGAAGATTTGAACCCCGGTCAATATATTCTGGATTTAATGCATAATCTACTGATGTTAAAAGGAGAAAAATTGTGAATCACATCAATAAGATAACCTCAGAGATGGTAATTAATTAATTTTGCTAGTGTGAGTTCTGTGAAGAGTTGCAGACTCTAGATTATGTACCTATGAAATGTCAGGGCTGCAAAAGTTTGGGAATCCAATTTGTTCAGATATGCACTATTTTTCATAAACCTTAAACGCTTCCCAGTTAGTTACTGAAATGATTCTTGTGTGGCTTTAAGTATATTGCTGTAAAAGTAGTGCTATTTTTTATGGCACCTCAGTTGTGTCAGGATTTTTACTTTCAGTATTCACTGGTATTCATCCTTTCTTACCTTACCTGTCACTCATGTCTCTACTTTAAACTTTCTAAACAGATTCATTAATATTCTTGATATTATAAAAACATCATTAAGGAATATGCCTTGGAGATAGAAGTTAGAGATCAGTAGACCCAAAATTTTATCACTGTTATGTCTGGCTTCAATCAACAGTCAGCAATGTGCGACATACAAATATTGTTAGTTGTTCTTATCCTGTATTATTTTGATGTATAAATTGATATAAATTCCAGTAAAGATGCCTCCTGCACTGAAGAATGACAAGTAGGCATCAAAACTGACAGGAGACTTTAACATCTTACTGATGCATAGCAATCATTTATGAGCAAGCTAGATATGGAAAAACGCTCCAAGTCCAACTGAGACTTTCACATCCAAAAGTAAGAGAAAACCTTCCAATTAAAATAATGGGTGAACTCTTTTTCTTGTTTAAAAGAAAAGAGTTTTAGGATAAAAAAAACAACTGGTCCAACTCTTCCCTGAAATCTTGAGGTAGAAGATGTGATGACAGAAGGTGCAGTGCAGCAGCAGAAACCAAGGGGCATGTCACACGTCAGTTGAAACAGAGTCCTCTTATGCCAATTTTGAGGCAATAAAGGCTTTCAGGAGTACAGCAGGGTGTTCATATTTGTATCTCTGTGGTCAAAGGGAGAGTGCCAGTTCTTTGAATTGAGTAAGAAAGTACCACTGAGGGCATCACATCCAGTTCTGGAGAAGTGGTTTTGTACCTAAGTCTCCAGTTCTAAGTCTTGTAAAAATAAAACATAATTTTTTTTGAAAAGAGAAACAAAGAGAAATAGTTGTAACTCACTTTTATAACACGTTAATTATCCTGGAGGAGCAATGAGTATGAAGGGTCAACCCCTGGAGCCTTCTTGGTGTTACTAGGTTCTAAGATCAAATATAATTTGATGGTAGAGTCCTGTGACTGACAGCTGAAGAAAGAGAACAGTAGATTTTAATTATAACTAACAATAGGCTAGATGTGACGAGCAGACAGTAAATATTTTCAATATTTACAATAATTACATGATAATTACAATATAAGGTAAATACAATATAGATGGTTATATAATAATATTTATATTATTATCATCGTCTTCCTGCAATCCCAATCTTTTTCTTTCCCCTTTGTTTCATCTGTTTTAGTCTGTTTTTGTCTGTACTTGTGGGTTTCTCTTTATTACATCTGTATTGTGCTCTGTATTAGACTCCCATGACCTGTTGGGAAGCCTCGAGGCTTTATTGCAATTTGCAACAAGATAGAATTAGAGGCCAAAATAAAATCAGCAAGAAACTAGCTTTAAAAGTGAAATGGTTTAACTAGTTTAGTAGTGCAAGCTGGGAGCAATTCAGGAAGTAAACACCTTAGACTCAGGAGAGTAAATTAGATTCTTTAAACTCTTTTGATTTTAATAATCTCTTTATAACAAAGAAAGCAATTTTTTTTGAGAGCATAATATTTAATCTGACAATGTTCCTTTAATAGTCTACCTATACTCACTGTTGCTGCCACAGTCTCTTTGCTAGTCTTAAATGTCACTGTCTCCAAAATGCCTTTGCTGTCTCTGCTCACTCACACATTGAGTGTGCTGCCTTACCAAAGACCATTTGCTGCAATTTTAGCTGCAAAGCTCCTGCTTTAATTCCTCTCTTCCAGTAAAGAAAATGGCTGAACTATGGATTGTGGCAAAGCTAATCTTGATTGGGAACTTGTGGTCAGTGCTTGCTGCCTCTCCTGTCACATCTGGGGTGCTGTGGCAGCTGCTGGCCATTTAACCTCTCTTTTCCCTAAGGGGACTTTTCAGCTGTCCATTTGGAAACTTTATGTAGATTTGAGCTTGCATCTGTCTTACAACAATCCCAGATTTTTCTCTGGAAATGTTTGCACATTTTAGGAAGCATTAATCACCTGCTTTCCTTCCATTCTCTACTCTTTCAGTTTGAGTGTCTTCTGTCCAATTACCACTGTCATTAAAAATGTTGTGCAAAAAGGATAACTCAAGCTGGAAAATGTAAGAGGAGTACAAAGCTCAGCACATGACCTTTCACAGAGTAAGAGATGAGCACTGGATCAAAGCAGCTTCAATGGGAAAGATCACTGTGCAGAAAGGAAGGCTGGAAGGCCTGGCCTTGAACACTAAGTCCCATGGGAACAGAAGCCATTTCTGGTGGGCTCCCTGTCCAAACTGGGTGAAAAGTGGCTCTCAGAAGGACCTTCATCCTTGGGGTTTGCTGCTGCTTTGTGCAGCCTTGCTCTCCCTTTTTTTTATCTCATCATAATTTATGATGTATTTTGTCATCTGCATTCTTTAAAAGCTCCTGGAGATGTCTTACAGCATTACCTCATTCATTCAGCACAGTTTACATCTTTCTTTGGCATTTCTTCGGTAGCTTGACAACACAGCTGTCAGAACAAATCACTCTGTAGATCCATGTATTTATTGTGTAGCCATGTGTATGCACACACACACACACAGACACACATACACACATATATTCAAGGTTTTGATAAATATCCCCCAACATCTTCCTAATAAAATGACTGAAGAATATGGGGTTATGTACTAAATGCAGAGCTAGGAGGGACACAACATCCACAATCAGAATATTATATCTGTTTTTTTAAGGGGGGGAACAGAAGGAAGAAATAGAAGAACACACCTCATGAAAAAGTAGAAATAGGCCCAAGCACCAGTTCAAGTCAGTGAACATGTATCACGTGTGTAATGATTTTTTTCTGTACAACTTTTAATGAACAAAGCATTTTTAGAAAGGTGCCAAGTTTACCATTTGAGTGTCCTTTATTAGTCGATTAATGTCCCATTGAGAGAAGCATTGTAAATACATGTCATAAAAGAGTGGTTGCTGCTCTGCTCTGAGGATTTACTGCCTACAGAGCTAAACACGGGGCTGCAGAAGGGAAATAAGTTTTCAAATGGAAAAGCAAAAATATTTCTGATCCAACCCTTTTATCTGAGTTGCTAATGAACTTCTTGGTCTTTCTCATTTCCCACATTAATTTATTCAGAAGGATGAGAAAGTGTCCTGTTACTATGTGGTGAACTACTGGGAGGAAATGATTGGACAGACTGGTTACTGGTCATGGAAAGACAGAAATCCTTCTCTAGACTGGACCAGATTTTTGTGACTGAGTAGCACCTGTGAAGATGTATCTACATTTCCTGAAGTAACATCTTGTAGTTCTGCAAGTTTTACAGTCACCCCTTGGAAACCTAATGAGGAGGTTATCTAGGGGTTATCAGCTCCCCTAAATGTTTCAGCACTCTGCAGGACACTTTTGGTGTCAAGTAATCCAGACTGCTAAACTTGTAATATTGCCAAATTTCAACCAACCACACCAGGACTCATGGTGGTACAAGGTCTTTAGAGCCAAAGCTCTTAAGGAAAAGATGTGTTGAAAACTGTGTGGGAATTTTTACACTGAAATATCAGAAAATATACAAAATGCCCTTCAGTTTCCAACCAGGAGAACCAATTCCCTTCCTTAGTACTGGTTGTTTAGCAAAAATCAGTGCTACTGGACAATAATTAATCTTGTAAATCTTTGTGCATTTGGTGAAACATGGCATCTCCATTGAAACCAGTTGCAACTTCTCCCTTGACTGATGCATTTTCATCTTGAGCAGTGTAGCCTATTATCTGAAAGAATTAGATCTGTAGACAGAGAGAATTTATAACAATAAAACAAAAAAAAAACTTGAGAAAGAAAAAAAGAGCAACAAATCCACTGAGAACACAAGGAAATGGCCTTTTAGAATGGACTTTTTCTGTACTTTGCAGAATCTTAGAAAACTATGAAATATTTTACGCATTCTGTACTTTCCCTCACTGCTAATGCCTCTTCTCCCATCACACAGAAAATATTCAAATTATTTAAATATTTCATACTGTAGAATGTAGTAGTACAGTGCAATATGTGTAGATACACTTGGGAAAAGGATTTTAATATTACTTTTAGAATCACAAATTATACATGGAGTGCAAATAACAAACTGGTGAGGAGCACAATCTATGATAAAAGCACTTACCTTTTCTTAACATTTTCCGATGTAGTTGGCATTGACAGATCATCAGACCTTTAGTGCATTATTTATTAAATGTTTTAGCATAAGTTTTAAATATTCAGTGAGCACTTAGCCCACAAAAGACATGGCTGACTGAAGATGCAGTGATGCTGATGACGGAAGCCTGTTCCACAGTTCCCTCCAAACTACTGGTACACACAGTTTGTGTTCTAATAGGGACTATTTTTCTCTTGCTTGTATTACTGATTCCATGCTTTTGGGAATTGTGACTTATGCATCACTGTGTTGAGAATGCAATCCAGTATTTTACGGACTGCTGTGCGTGTCTTTTCTGTATTTAACTGAGAAGATTAAAAAACACTGAAAGGGTTGCACTGGTTAATGTACCAAAACTAAAGCTGAAGGAAATGCATTTTCTAGACTAATTTATGGTCTAATTTTCTAGGAAAGTTAAATGTGAAGAGTCAACAATGTCAGTAACTTAAAACAATGAAGTACACAAGAAAATAAGCAAAAGCAGAACACATCCTTCAGTGAGTACTCTGTATGCTCCTTCAGTTTGTCCTAGCACACTGAAATGAATAGAGTGTATTTTTCTGAGAATACAATCTCCTTAATTTAATCCGTCTCTAGTTCTTCAGTGTTTTATGGCATTTGGAGACTGTGCCAGAGCAATATTGCAGAACAACTTCAAAATTTAGGAAACCCAGATCCCAGCCTGTGTTTGTTGTTTAATAAATAGACCATTTCCTCCATTTCCCAACTAGACTCCTTTTTTGGAGGAAGAAGGGTAACTATTGCCCTTCAGGTTTATTTCTGACACTAGTATGATATGAATTGTGTGACCATCAACTTATGACAAGCCCAAAAGGCTGATAGGCAGCATTAGAGAGGAGATGGAAACAAAAATCCAAGAGAAATCTCAGTG
This sequence comes from Zonotrichia albicollis, assembly GCF_047830755.1. Classification (NCBI taxonomy): domain Eukaryota; kingdom Metazoa; phylum Chordata; class Aves; order Passeriformes; family Passerellidae; genus Zonotrichia; species Zonotrichia albicollis. The sequence continues at coordinate 275,959 of NW_027428466.1, read as the reverse complement.
TAGTGAAGTTGGTTCCTTTTGTGAGTATAAACACTGTTGTAGCCTGAGCCTTCACCAATGGCTGATTCAATTCCTGGTGCTGAAGAGAACACCAGGACTGCACAGAGGGAAGGAGGCTTTGGGCTGAATAGCTGAATATCGATGTGCCTGACAGCGAGGGACATTTGAGGGGTGCACACCCACATCTGAGCTGCTTACCTTGCTCACTCTGAGTTACCTTCCACCAGGGAACCTCCTGCCTCCTGACTGATACAGTTAGACCTGGTGTGCTGGCAGCCGGGGAAATTAGGAGCCCTGAATCTGAAGAACAGTTACTCTATTTGACAGTCAGTAGGGAAGGCATTAGAGACAACTCTCTGTATCCAGGAGATTTTTTGCTTTTGCATCAAGAGCAATCAGCTTTACATGGTGTTTGCCAGGCCAGCATAAGAAGAATAATGAATAAACAAACTCCCACAGAGAAGCAATACTCACAGAAATTCTATAAAACAGTGTTGTGTGTCTTCCTTTACCATAAAAATTGCAATTTGGGGTTTGAGTCCAAAATGCCATTTCCAAAGGCATGCATGCCTAAATCAAGACACAAAGTACTTCACTGTTGCTGAACCTCGCCTTAAAGCCAAATTTCTTCAAAGCTTTCCTTTCCTTCCTGCTGAGTATTGGCAGATGTCAAGACCTTGTTTAAAAAAACTCAGTCATTCAGATGGACACCTTGCTAGCATAACCTGCTTCATTTCATCTCTTGAGAAAGTCCTTCAAGTGTGGCCATTGCACAGTGTATGAACCACTTCCAGTTTAAATTAAGTCAGTGAAAATGCCACAATTTGATTCTCAAGAAAAATTCTGTATCTAATCATTGCATGGGAACGAAAAAATAAATCATGGGAAAGTCTTTAAGAGGCCATTTAGTCCATACAATGGCAAACATGTGGTCAAAAATACAGACACTGTACCTAACAAATTTCAATCCGTTCAGTCTTAAAATCTCCAAAGGAGAAAATTCCTCAGTGCTGCTGCATATATATTTATATGTACCTATCTATCTATCTATCTATCTATCTATCTATCTATCTATCTATCTATCTTCGGTGTGTGTAGTCCAGTGTAAAAATGTATTTTTCATTAAAAAATTTTGCAGCAGCTAACAGTAATCTCCTTTGTTTTAAATCCAATTTATTTCTACTTGTCATTTCCCCAGTAAATTTGGAAAAAAAAAAGGTAAGAGTTTTCTTTATAAAAGCTTTTCAAATTTTAGAAGGGAATTAGTGTGCCTTCCTTCCCCTTCTGTTTCCTAGGCTGGGGGGGCACCTTCACTCTTTTCTCCCAAGCTGTGTTTCCCAAGTCTGTTATAATTCCTTTTCTCCTAGAAAACAGGCTATTGGGATGTGTCTTAAATAACACGGAGTACGGTCAAATAATGGCTTCTACTATGTTTGGGTTTGTCATTCCTGTTAGAAAATGACAGGGATCTTGATGCATTGATGGGACCATTGTGCTGTGGAAGAAAACCCCAAATGAGTGCTTACTGCAGCTCCCATGTTTTCTGCAGCAGATCTGTTACATCCATTTGGGTAGCACTTCAAACAGGAGTGGATTTGATCAGCCTGTGCCATGTTGAAAAACTCAGGTTTTTTTTTCTTCATGCTTTCAAAACCATTTCAAAGGCTGTTTCAGTGTGTATGTTTCTCTTATCAAAATTAACTGCATCCACAACCCCTATTTATTATGAATGCAGAAGAAAAGATTATAAGATCTATGTCTCCTTGAGCTTTTCAGCAAATTATTTAGTATTATTTCCTCTTTTATATGAGTCAATCAATATTTTCAGATGCTTAGAAAATACCTAATACAGCTATTTTGGTCCCCTATTATGATTTCCATATTTTTCCCCCAATGGAGTGATATATTTTTATACTTAGTTGATATAATAATGATATATTATTATATATAGTTGTAGTTGTATTTTTTTCAATTTCCAGTTCTTCATATTTGTTGTTCCCTCAGGTTGTCCTCAGTCTCTTCCTCTTCCTTCAGTTCTTGAAGTCTCCTTTTTTATTGGTGGCCTACTATTTTAGTTTCCTTTTCTGCCTTCTTCCTATATTTAGATTCCTATATTTAGCTTTTTTATAGAAAGCAATATCCATCCTGGCTGCTTGCAACACCTTGCCAATAATTTTTGTGTCAAAAGAAAAGGAACAGCAAAACAAGTTTTTATTTTCAATAAAAATAAATATATAAATACACATGAAATAAATATCTATAAAAATGAAAATATATATTAAAAATTAAACAACTTAGAATAAAAATATAATAAACCCCTCCCACCTATGAACCTGTGTAGCTGTGCCCCATATAATTTCTGCTCCAAATTTTTATTTTCTTTTATTTTTCAAATTCTGAGTGGTTACAAGGGTTTCTGCTGACAATATGCATATATTGTGTAGATGTTTCCAGACATTTCTGGGAGTTTTGATAACCAGGTTGGAGTAGCTGGAAGCATTGTGAAGGCTGGCATTTTGACTTGGAAGGCAGTTGGGACACAAGAGGAATGCAAAGGGGAAGATGACATAAAAAATGAGGGAAGGCAATGCCAGCAATCCTTGATGCTTCATGTCCTGGGGTGACTTTATGATGCTCATATCCCCATTCATCTGTTTAGCCCAGAAATAAGTTTTGCACCTTTAAGAGGGCAAATGAAGGGGAAGAAGTAGTCACCTATTCCTCTCCCCATATCTCCTGCTGTGTCCACCAGAAGCAAGGACCCTCTGTGGTGTTTCAAACCCTGACCAGCAGGTAGGGTGAGAGATAAAGAAGACAGGAAATAACATCAGGAAAATGTGGACAAAGTCATGGCACTCAGAGCCAGCCAGAGCCTTGAGATGACTCTGCCTAAGCAATTAATTTAAACCAAGCATGTTAGCAGCACCAGATGGCCTTTGAACAACAGGAAAAAGGTTTTACTGGAACACACACTGCAACATGGAACATTTTAAACCAGGGAAAGCTCCGGCTGAATCAGAATATGAATAGGAAAGGGATGCAGTACTTACTACTGTGCCTTTGCGAGATAGATCCTCACCTCCAGGTTGCTCTCAGGCCAGAGGCTGAATGTTTGTGGTGCAGCAGCTGTCTGGTGCCACAAATGCCACCAAGTTCTCACTCTGGGCCCTCAGGACATGCCTTCCTCCCCATGAGGTCACTGTCCCCCTGCTCTGCCTGGGACTCTTTCTGTTCCTGCCTCTGCCTCTCTGCCTTGCTCTCCTGCCCACTTCATCCCTGTCTGTGAGTGGGGGGTTCCTCCCCCAGAAGGGAGCTTGGTGGCTTCCAGGGAAAGAGGAATTTCTCCTGTTATTCAAGGCGAAGGCAGCTTTCCTCCTCCCTGCCCATGCACAGCATTTTGGCAAATTGGTGCAGGGCAGAGGCTCTCCTCAGCTCAGCTGGGTGCAGGACCTAGAGGAGCCACTGTCCCTGCCCTCCAGAAGCAATCCCTCACGCTCACAGCCAGATGTTGTGCGCAGCTGTGCGCCCAGCAGCCAGGCAGCTACAGAGTGGGTTTGTCACCCTAACAAGCCTTCCATTAGTGGCTGAAGTGGCACAGATGCCTCACACATCAGCAGAGCAATGTCCCCAGTCTCTCCTGCCTGTTGGCCTGTGTAAGGTGTCCCTGCTCAGTGGCTGGCTGGGCAGCCTTCACATGCTTGTTGGCCAGCTGGCTGCTGCCATCCCCTCATCAGTGGCGCTCTAATTTGGTGCCTGCTACCGATTTTATGACGCCATTTGTCAAATTTGACTGAAAGTGGCTAGTGAGCTCAAAGACTACTGAGAAGGAGGGACTGACAGACAGCTCAACAGATGAATGGGCAGATGGACAGTAAGTGCCACAGCTTAAGCCTCTCTTTTATAGCAAGTCAATATGAAAATAATGCAGAGTGAGACAAATTATTCCTTCCTCCCCCCCACCTAGAGGCATTAATCAAAATGAGCACCTATGAAAAGTTCATGTTTTTGGGGATATTTTTCTGCAGACAGAAAAATAACAAGTGAAAGATATTTCAAGCCAGAGTAGTGTATTAGTTTACCACAAATGGATGAGTTGCCTTTGAATTGCCACAAAATATACTTTTGCACTGTGCATGATCCCAGTGCAAACTACAGAGAAAACTGCGTTTCTTACCACTGCAGCACTTGCCACTCTACTTCTGCCTGGGAGAATTTCAGTTTATCCCTGACAGTGAGGCAGGGAGTAGAGAAGAGGGATAGGTGAATGATCAGAAGTATTTGGAGAAAAGGTATAGAAATATAATTTAAGTGTAAAAATCCTGAGTCCTTGAAGGTTAAATGAAAATATCTGTGACCTCACACAATGGGTTTGGTACTCCAGCATGTAGGGTAGGTATTTGTGCAGTGCCTAAATGCCAAAAGCAAGAATTAAAATTCAAATAGAGATTCTGGTCTTATCTAACAAGAATGATTCACCAGCAGCCGTGGGACCTGCCAGAGAAGATTGATGGAGAACTTTCAAAGACCCTGAAGTGCCCTGAGCACTGTACAAAGGATAGACTAAGACCTTTTATCTGATACAAAGGGAAATACATTAGGTAGTGTGCATCTATTTTAATTGATTGCTTTAATCTATGGAAGTTCCAGGTCTGTTTTGAACTCTAGGATTAATAATATCAGCGCTTATCAAAGATAAAGGTTTATCAGATACAGAAACTGCTGTCCATTCAGCCTATATGTTTAATTCCACATCCCTTTCTTCTTTCCTCCAATGAGTTATCTGAAACACAGGTAAGTCAGTAAAGACAGAAAAGTCTTTTGTTTCAGTGTATCTTCCAGCAGCATGAGTTTAGGAACCTGCTGCTCAGCCCTGGGAGGGAGGAATGCATCAGCTCGTTGCCTGGTGAAACACAGAATGCTAGTCATGCCGACTACTTCAGGTATCAAATCTACAGTATAAAAATAATCATAGGGAGGAGAGATTGCAGCACTTGGTTTTTCTTTCACAAGAATGGGTACAGACTACTTATACATGGGATCAAAGGCAAGTGAAAATCAGTCATGGTAACGTTTTTGATTGAAGCTGTCCTTACAGTCATTTTTCACTGGCAATTTCTGTGTAACCTTTAGACATCAAAGGCTGGTCACACATGGAAATGGGCTGCCACAAGCTCTTTATTAAGCTTTTAGGATAAAATTTATAATCCTGTGGAAATCTTTGTTGGTAGATAGCTAAAACATAAGAGGAGAGAAAAAAGTTTTCTCTTTATGCACCCTCCCAAGGCCATCAGCCTGGCAAAGACAACATTACTCCAGTTACAGCTGCTCGTAATTCTTTGTTAAAGAGAGATTTTTGTGTCATGTGTACTGACAACTGAAATCAAAAGTACTTATTAATCATGGGCTGGATTTTTTCTCTGAACTCTGCTTTTCTGTTATCATATTTCTTCTCACCTCCTTTCTTTAATTTTCATCTACCACCACCTATTATTTCCCCAAGTCACTTGATTGTAAGCCATTATGATAAATCTTTGCTGTAAGGACTAATTTCTCAGTGCCTCACAGGTTCCTGCTGCAGTTTTCAGGGCCTTCATTTTGCAAGCACAAACATGGTGATGGAATGGGTCATCTTATATCTGATTTCACTGCTCCTAGGCCAGGAAACAAGCAGGGTTTGCTGCGCCCACTGCAAGCCTACTCACCTCTGTTGGTCACACGCTTCCCTGGTGTCGGTGTAGGGCACTCACAATCTCTTGTCCAGTTATTCATGCACAGATTTCATGGCAACAGATGTAAGGGAGGACTGCAATAAGCTCTTCTACCTTTCCTTCCTTCAAGGGCTGAATATTGCAGAAATATCATGCTGGTGATGAAACTTCATGTTTTTACCAGCATGACCCAGTTTGATCTCCTAAACTTTCAGAATGTTTATAGAGAGTACATAAAATTACTTCAGATGACAGGGAGAGATTTTCTGGATTTTCTGTCAAAAAGGCAGGAAGAGGTATACTCTTTTGCCTGTAATTTGAGCATATTTCATGTGGAAATCATTGAAAAGCAAAACCCATTGTCACTCTTGGGGCTGTTTTCAGTCATTAGTTTTGAACTAGAACAACATTTTGGACCTGATGCAAAATCTATTGACTTTATTTGAAGAAGTCTTATAGATCTCCATGAGCTTTCAACCAGATATTTCAGTGTCACAAAAAGGAAGAATTGTCTCAAGTTCCTCATGTAGGTCAGCCCATTATTTGCTCCAGAGGGGGAATTAATAATGTTACAAGTTCAGACAAAATTTAACAGAGGATGAGCTGGAAATAAAGAAGCATCAGCTCCTGTCAGTATTGGTTCCTTCTGAAGAAAACAATGTCATCCTATTTTCTTCTTCCATTTTCCCACACTTCTTTCCAACCTAGCATGTTTCTCATCAGTTACAGAAAATTAGTTTTAGAAACATTTTGTGAAAATCACAGAATTTTTTCTTATTTACTTCCCTGAAAAACCTTCAAACTGAAAGAGAGAATGGAGGGACAAGATGTCAAACTAGATTTCCTTTTCTTTGTCTGAATGAAAATACTCTGGTGTTTGCTAAATCCCCCAAAATAAGAAAAGAAACTTGTGAAATATTCACTGGATGAAGTCAATTAACATTCAGAAATTTGAAATAAATTTTTTGACAAGGTGGTTCATACTGTCAAATTTTCAGAAAAATTTACTCTTCATTGTGAAATTCTGGCAAAAATATAGTACACCTCCTGTGGAAAACCCCTTTTTAACAACATGTATTGAATCAAGAAAAGTCTGAGTTAAAAGTCCTGCTGTTTAAAGAAAATTAAGTCTTCACAACAGAAAAGATCACTGAAGGAAAGTGAAATTTCCCATAGGAAGCTGACAGAGTACAAAGATCTCTTTCTTATAATTTTTCATACCTGGAGCTGTTTAAAAGACAAAGGAACGAATCTACAATACAAGCACAGTGTCCTCAAGAGTTCTTTGCTCACATTATTGTGGGCTAAGTAATTTGAGAACAGATAAATTTTTTACAGATGTTTGCCCCCCCAGTGGAATCAGTTTTATTAACTACTAATTATTGCTCTTATTCCAGTTATAAAATCTTTTACGGAGTTGCCATTGCTCATCTTCCACATCTCTCTTTCCCAGCCCCTTCCCTGTCCCACTCCAGACTTTGCCATGCTGCAGTGGGGCTGCCTTTCCCTGCAGCCTGTCCTTCATGGAATGTGTCACTGTACACCACTTCAGCACCTCGCTGATAACCACTTGTGAGGTCCCCAGCTGCCACATCTTTGCTGCTGCACTTCTGCCTCACTGTTATCAATTTCTGAACATTTATTTTTTTAGCTTGGGAAATCAATCTGAATGAGTTTATGCATTAGATGAAATGGCACTATATTGCCCAATTATTAATATATATTCTTATTTGGTTCAAGAGGCAAATCTGTTTGAGCAGTCTGATGAAATGTGCTTAGAAGGAGGCTTGAATGCAAAATTGAAACTGTAGGATAGTGCTTAAAAAGAAAGAAAAAGAAAGTAATCTGAATGCATGAGACAAGAGTTTTAAAACGAAGAACTTCTTAGGCCAAGTCATTTGATACTAGAGGTAATAAAGCACAAGAAACAAACTCTCATGTTGTATTATTTTAAAAGACAATGTTAGGAGATAAAGAAATGCACATGTTGTCTGGAGGAAGGATGAATAGTCAGAGGAGAAAATAACAGACACAATTTCAGTTACATGATCACCTTGTGAGCACTTCAAACTTATTCTTAAAACATGAAAATGAAATAGATACTTCTTCCCAGGCCCCACTACTCCTAGGTGTGGTTGTAGAAATTTGTGTCTGAATCCTAATTCCCTTCTGAAATATCAGTTTTCATTGTCTTTCACATCATATTTCCAAGGATGGTCTAGGGTGGGAGCTTTTATCAAGCAATTATTTGCAGCTGTAGTATGGAGAAACTCTGGCCACTACATCTCAACTAAGAAAGTTGCACATGGAACAGCTCCTCTCTGACTGGGATTGTTTGTTTAAAGCCAATAATTGTCATTTGGGAAAAAAATAGAAAAAGTCTCTGCCTGTTGTTTCTGCCTTTCCTTTTGCAGAAGAAAGGTTATTTGTGTCACAAAGCTGCTAGAGCTAAACTACAAATGGAACAGCATATCCTGGGGTCCTCAGCTGCATTTAACTTCCTTTGTTATGCATTACTTCCACTTTCAAGATATATAGACAAACTTCAGGATAAAATCCAGCACATTCCTCAGATTTTGTTATCTTTGAATCCTCTTCAATCTCATCAATTCCCACAGTGTTCCTTCTGCTCTTTTTACAAGATTTTGACCACTTCTCTATAGATGTGTTCAATGATTATAGCATGTTTTACTAAGGGCTTGACCAGAAGATTTGTAGGGGTCTTATCGGAAGAGGGAAGAAGCAACAATTTTGCAACATTTTAGAAGACATAATTTTTATTTTTACTTCAAGGACGCGCAGATGAATTTCGTAAAACGTGGAAAAAACCAGCGTTCTGTCTTGGGAAAATGTATTTTAATTGTGGGATATGAGACACCACTAAAACCTGTCTTCCTGTAAATTTTTTGTAATGAAGAGTTATGAAATGATGCTGAGACAAGTTAGTGCAGCTAAATTTTGGGCCTGACTGATCCAAGATTATACCTGCAGGACTACATATTATCATGGACATTACATCTTGCTGATTTTCATGTTCCTATTTCACGCATCTTCCTATCCTGCAGCATTTTTGCTCATAAATTAAACACCAGACTTGTGTTTGTTCAGCAACAGAAACAAGATCAAGAGTAAGTGATTGTTTTGAGTGGCCAAGCATCCAGAGGAAAGAGAATGGACAGCTTCAGGCATAGCTGTAATCAAAAACCTGATTGTTTAGAAATGAGATAATTTTAAATGAAGCTCAGCTATCTCCACTCATTGTGAATTATGTCGCTCAGATCCTACTACTTTATAAGGTGATAGTATTGCTTAATCAACAATGTTTTGAAAGGTAAGATGAAAATTTTATTGGCTCATTTTTCTTGGACAACATTGACTCCCAGCTGGAGGGATTTGACTGTGATGTGAGCAGCAGGGAAAGTTTGTGGATCCCTATTGTTTCCTGAGGCTGGGCAACCTATGTGGAAATTGCTGGTCAGGGTAGTAGTGCCTTTTATCCAAGTTCAGAGAAATTCTATGAGATCCCCTCTGGCCCAGGCAGTCTGAAATCAGCTATGGACAAGGCTGCAGGTAATGAAACTGCTCTGTGTTGAGTAGAATAAAAGACATATTTTGTCTCAAAGAGAATCTGTGTTGTGCAGGTACAGGAGTGGATTCCTGTGTTCTGCTTCAGGAAAAGCTATAAATCTATATAGAGAAATAGGTGTTGTTTTAATATACAATACTAATAAATCTCTAGAAGTAGGGAGCTGTCACCATTTCTCAGCAGTCTCAAGCTGGCATTGATTGCTCCATGCTTATGAATGTACATTTTATCCCAACATCATGTGGAGCGTACTGCAACTTCTCTGTGCCAAACCAGAGGTGTGAGAAGTTTAAGAATAGCAGAGCTGTTTCTGTAATCCTCCTGTGTTTTGAGATCTAGCAATGAATCCATGGAGCAGGGACAGTTCTGAGAAACAATCATCACCATCTCCTCAGGGCCCAAACAAACCTCTATGATTTTGGTTTCCTTGACAGCCTCACAGTGGGATTGTCTGCCTGGCCTTGGATACCTGGGCAGGCCTTTTGGGCTGATTTATTCCCTTTGCCACACAACATATATCTGGCTTTGCTGAAGTGAATAATGAATGTTATGGAGATCCTTGCTGAGTAGCAGAAACATTTTTCAAAGCATCAAGCAGCTGTAGAAATATGGCACTAAAATAAGAGAAAAAGCTATGAACATTAGTAGTGTAAATTGGTAGTGATAGCCTTTATTATCCCTTCAGACACTAACAGCAATTTTATTAAACAGCTTCTTCAGATGGCTGATCACATGAAGCACAGCAATTAGGAACTAGGTAAGATTCATTGCACAAACAAAAATCTCAGGGAAATTACTTGTTTACTGTTTTCAGCGATATTTTCAGTAGAGCTGAAATATGTATATAAAATATGAAAACCGGAGTCAGGGAGAAGAAAAGTTCACACTGGACTTCTTTGCAACCAAAACTCTAGTCAAGATAATTTTTAATTTGTAGGCATCAGTTCAGGGCTTGTGGTTGTCAAGAAAAAATTCTAATCAAGGTATGTGCACACCTAAAGAGCACTGACAGAGAGAATGCCAAGGAAATATGAAAACAAACCTCCTAACAAATTACTTCATTTTGTAGTAAACAAGATAAGAAAAAAAAAAAAACCAAACAAAAACAAAGCCAGGAAGAGGCCTGAACTTCAGATATGCTGCTGTGAATAAGAATTGTGTTATTCAGCAGTGATGTAAACTTCCCTGAAGCAAATTGTCCTATGAGAGCATGTCAGCATGGAGGAACAGAATCCAGAGGGATGCTGTAACCAGCAGCAGCAGCAGCAGCAGGTGATCCTCAGCAGCAGGGCAGCTTGGAGAGCAGGATTGACCCAGGTGAGCTGAGAGCAGGCAGGACTCACTGCTCCTCTTTGCTGCCATCCATCAGACAGGACATGAATTGCTTTTCACCCATCCCACTGATGCCTTGTGAAGGCTGACCTAGAACAGAGACTGGATGGAGTTAAAGAATAAAGTAGGTATTTATTAGAAGGACTCAGGGGATACACCTTAGGCAGCACAAGAGCCCAGCCAGGGCTACACCCAAGGTGAACCCAAAGTGGTCACAAAATGGACGATTGGTCTCAGGGTCTCACACTTTTATAAGTTCTACTCCATTTGCATTTTGGAGTTAATTGTCCAGTTACAGCTTTAGGCTACGAAGTCCCTCCTTGTTTTTCTCTCTTCATTTCACCACTGTTTATGCTCTTGGGCATGAGATTTGGATCATTTGTCCTCGGGCCCCAGCTAGAGAAGGAATGGTTTTGTCCACCTACTCATTGAAGAGAGCTTCCTACCCCTAATATGAAGCTCAGAAATACACACTAAAGCAGTACCGAATCTGAAAAATATAGAAGCTAAAACCTGAGGCATCACTATGTTCACCTAATCTGCATCAGCTTTAAGTTGTCTGAGGATCAGCTTATTTGGTGACCTTAGTGACAGATCAGCGCCTGTCATGGTAGTGTTTGTTCTTCACCCGCTCCCAGCCAAGAGTGGAATGAGATCCAGTGAAGCTAAAAGGAACAAGGGCTTTTGCAGAGATTGAGCTTAGAGAGGATCTTAAAGAAAAAGGCTTTGAAGGGAAGCAGAGGGAAGTTCAGACTGAAGGTTAGTTTGGCAGTGGGGGGAAAAACAGGCTTCTGCAATTAGTTCTAATGAATTATAATAAACATAGGAAAATATCTCCCTAGATTTGCAAATTGAAGGAGTAATTAAATCTGGAATAAGCCACAGTTGATATTCTGACTTAAATGCAAAGAATTATTTATTTTGTGAAGGTTGAGCTAGGTCAGACTGTCCAGCTGTCTTAGTGACCAAGGAAATGGTCATTAAATGAGCTAATAATAGCAGAAAGGGCAAGGGAATCATATTCCCTTTCAAAATGTACTAGGAATAATGTGTTGGTGAGTCTTATGTTAGTACCAAGTAAATGAGGAGAAATGATAATTAAGAATAAAATAACTAAAGAGCATGATATCTTGGAGGATATCAGCAGTATTTCCATGGTAGAAATTTATGCCTGGTTGACCTCCTTTAATTCTCCAGAACTGCTTAGAAAAATAATAAAGAATGGAGAATTAAGCTTCCAAAAAATCCTTGATCAAAAGCTTTCAAAAGAAGTAATACAAGATTTTAATGATGCATAAGGTGAGATGTAAATTTTTCCTGCTGGATTAAGTGCCTCTACTGAGCTGTTTCAATGTAAGGAAACTTTCAGGGAAAAATTAAAGCAATGGTTTATACAGTCAACACTAAACAGAAGAGAAGCAACTTGTATGAGCAAGAGGAACTTTCTGCCTTCCTCTCTGTAATTGCATCACATTCCTGTTACAGTGGGGAAATTGATTACACCTGTTCTGTAATTACTTGCAATATTTGCAATTTTTATGCTTCCAATTATCAAACGATGTCTACAGCTGTTTTTATCTCAGGCAAACTGCATCTCTGAACTGAATACCTTTATGCTGGTTATGTACCTGAGGCAACAGCATTCTGGAAAATTTGAACTGTAATTTTTTTTTTTTTCCTGAGAGAAGATGAAAAAACCCCAGTTTTTCTATTCTAATTTTTAACATCCTCTTTCCCAGAGTTCTAGAAGCCCTATGCTTTGTGAACAGAAATTACAAATTATGTTGGTAGGGGGTTCTCCTTGGAACAGCATAGCTCAATTTTGGGCAGATGGTAGCACTCTGAGAGAAAAGATGTGAATACTGATTGTTGCAGAGACCAGTCTGGTGTTCTTATGATCTGGCCCTTCTCTTCCACTGGGCCCTGTAATGGAGAGCTGTCTGTGTTGGAGTGAAAAATTAGATAGAGCTACTTTAGCATGATTAACCTAAAAATCTTGTAAGCTTGTCTTTCTGCTGTGACAACTCTCCTTTTAAGTTTCTAGAGCACTGTAAATATATTAAAGAAAGCCAATATCTTAAGACACTCTCAACTTATGATAAATTGTCTATTTATTCTCAGTCTTTATATTCTGCCAGCTGGTCAAATTCTAAACCAGTTCCAGCAAGTATTGGTATTGCTTTTTTTTAGACATTCAGTTTTGGGTACTCCTCCTTCCCATAAGAGGAAGCTTAAACCAAGCATCCCTGAAAACCCACTTCAAATTGCTTAGTTGTGGGCTTTCCTTGGGTTGCTTAGCTCATAAGTTTAGAGTGGATCATTCTTTTAATTTTAAGAAGCTTCTTTAACAGGTTCTTGGGAAAACAAATAACCTGCTATGGTGAATTTCTAGAGAATCATTAACCAGAGATTGGTTGCTTTGGATACAGAGGTACATAGCCTACTTAAAAAAAAAAAAGAAAAAAAAGAAAAAATCAATAGCCATGCGCAGACACAAAAACAAACAACCCAAAACAATTTGATTGCAGCTCAGAAATGAGAAGAAGCAAAATTCTTCTCATGTGACAGCATTCATTGCAATTGCAGATGAGGTGAATAATTGCAAAAAGCAAAGAAATGGTAAGGTATGTCTTAAGGGTTGCTTCTACCTATACAAAGGCTGTAACACAATCCTCAACAACAAAAAACAAAAACAGAAGAAAACCAAAAATTCCCCAAAAACAAAAGAAAAAAAAGAAAAATATTTGAATGATAAGTAATCTATACGTAATGAATCAATCTTTCTCTGTGTCTGGAGTCTTTCAAGTCTGGAGGTGCTGAGTTTGTCATTGTTGTGCTTAAATGCCCTCGTGGGTGCAGTACTACATAAACTTAAAAGTAACTTTTTCAGCTTAAGGGGTTTGATTTTTTTTTTTTTGTTTCTGTGATTTTTTCCTGCTAGATTTTTTTTCAAGCCATCAACAATACAAAAATGCAGAGCAATACACAAGAAAATAGTGGAAACTGAGTTCAGTGAAAAACACATACAAATTTCAGGTGGCTCCTGAACTCTGCATCAAGGATCAGCTCCCAGCACTCCCAACATCCAGCTGCTCAACTCCCGGCATTGGTGGGACGTGTGCTGGCAGCAGCAATGGTCCAAGACACTTGTCACAGCACATGGAGAGTGGGATGGAGAGGGAGTGGCATGTCCACTTTGGGGAGTAAGGGCTCTTTAACATAACTCTAGAAAGCTGTGATCCTGGAAGTGGGATCTGCATGCACCCACCAGGAGGTGAGGTGAACTCAGGAGAGGGAATTTTCCCGTCTGGCAGCCTCTGATCAGAGGTGAGCCACCAGTGACTCAGCCGGGGGCTGGGCTGCTCCCCTCACAGTGGGGGCAGCTGGGTTCCCTCTGCCAGTGCTGCCAGGTTTCTGTGAAAGTCTTTTCCATTTCCAGTGCTTATCTGAAGAGTTAAGCAGGGACACAACCATATTTCTGCTTTTGGTAGCAGTTAATGATCCCCAAAATGCAAATAAAAGAGAGAGTTGCAGCTCTGTAATAATATTCCTGCTGCTATGTTATTAAGTACGAGGGGATGAATGTAAGGGCAGGTTTGTGTGGTGTACATGACTCAAACTTTGACACTGTTTGAACTCAGTTCTGAGTCAGTCTTACCCCCTGCCCATGATGCTGAGTTTGTGCCTGAATGTTTCTTACATCCATGCTCTTTGAATCAAACAGGGTGCAAGACCCCTCTGATGCAAAGAGTTTTTAGGCTGGTATTTATTCTACTGACATTAAACTATGTTTTTGGGAAACGCTGTGTGGTACCATAGACTCTAGAAAGCACAGATGAGTGAGGGATACTCTCTGTGACTGAGGACAAATGGGGTTAGCTTACTGCTTCCTCTGTAGTTGCTGTACATCCTGTGGAACAAAGAATCAGACAAGGAAAATGAAATATTTTTCTTTTTTGAACACAGATCTTTTCCAAATGTCTTTGTGGTTCCCTCTCAATAATGACAATAACATGACTAGTGCCCTGGGCAAGAGGTGTAGTATTCCTGTGTACAAAAGAGAAAGGGAAATCGAAAGAGCTCAAGTGATGCAGGAGATGGCCTTGGGCAAATGTGTCTTATGACTTGTCTTTGGATGCCTATGTGCTATCAGACTACAAATACTATAGATTTCATCTTTTCCATCATCTTGATTGTTCCAGTTTCATTTTATATATATATGTGTGTGTATGTGTAACTTTGCGAAAAATGAAATAATGTCAAGTTCAGATAGCCACAGGCAAGAAAGGTGAGAAAAGGAGATTTTGCCCTTAGCTAAACTATGTATATAAAGTCCTGGAGAAAAGGATGCCATGTTTCATCTTCCTCTTGGTCAGACAAGTCTGACCAAGAGCATTAAAATTCCCTCTGACACTCCAGGTTAGCCTGGAAGAGTTGAGCCTTAGAAGACTTAATTCCCCCAAAACACCAGCAAAGTGTGAATCTTGTGGAGAAACCAGGTGCTAGGAAGCTGTGCCTCCTCTCCAGGAGCTGCTTGACTGGTCTGTCCTTTGGCACCATTTCTAGGTATTTGCATTGCAAGAAAGGCACCAAAAATAGCAGTTCCATGAGATGTGCATCTGCTGGTTAAAGCTGCTTTGAGAAAGGCACCTCTTGGAGAGGTTTGTTCCACAGCTGGAAGTAGGTTCCAGCAGCTACTGGCATAGCTTGGCCCTGCAATGACAGCTGGTGTCCTGGCCTGCACTACTCCTATCCAGCTTGTACCTGAGAACACTTTTATAGGGGCCTACAGTGATTGGACAAGGGGGAATGATTTTAAACTGAAAGAGGAGAGTTATAGGTTAGATTTTAGGAAAACCTTCATCACTGGGAGGATGGTTGGGCAGAGGGACAAGTTGTCCAAAGAAGTCGTGGATGCCCCATCCCTGGAAGTGTTCAAGTCCAGGCTGGATGAGGTTTGAGCAAGTTGGTCGGGTGGAAGGTGTCCCTGCCCATGGCAGCAGGTTTGGAACTAGATGATCTTTAAAGTCTCTTCCAACCCAAGCCTTTCTATGACTCTATGGCACTGCAATTGTGCTGATGGGGTTCTCCAAACAGGGCTTCTGCCCAGGGCATTGCACACTGGGACTGCTGGGTCTTTCCCCTTTCTCTCTCAAGTGTTGCTACACAGAGGGGATGCATCTGTCTAAGACCTCCATTTACAAGCATTTAGCTGTGAATCAGAGCACATTAAAGCAGGTAACTAAAGTCACTGTTGAGCTGTGAATAACAAATCCTTAGGAGAAAAATTTCTGAGCAGGTGTTTCCAAGAGTCATACTGGGGCCCTCAATGGATGCAATAAGCAAACATAAAAAGTTATTCTAAAATATACAGTAAATAATGAAATTATTGATTCATAAAAACTCTGAAGAAAAAAAAATACACAAGCACTTGTGTGTCATGGTTTAATCTCAGTCAGGAACCAAGTACCATGCAGCCACCCACTCACTCCCCCACCAGTGAGACGGGGGAAAGAATCAGAAGGACAAAAGCCTGAAAACTTGTGGGTTGAGAGAAAGAAACTTTCATAGGAAAAGCAAGTCATGCACAGAGGCAAAACAAAACAAGGAATTATTCACTGCTTCCCATGGGCAGGCAGGTGTTCAGACATCTCCAGGAGAGCACGGCCCTGTCACATGTCACGGTTACTTGGGAATACAAATGCGATCACTGCAAATGTCCCTTCTCCAAACTTCCTTCTTCTTCTCCCCACTTTATATACTGATCATGATGTCATAGGGTCTGGAATATCCCTTTGGTCAGTTGGAATCACCCATCCTGGTTGTGTCTCCTCCCAGCCTCTCATGCACCCCATACTTTTTCACCAGCATGGCAGTACCAGGAGCAGAATAGGTTTTTCTCTGTGTATACCCTGCTCAGTAACAAAAACATCATTATATTATAAGCCCTGTGTTCAGCACCAATCCAAAACACAGCCCCATTCCTGCCTCTGTCCAGAAAGTTAGCTCTACCCCAGACAAAACCAGCACATTATGGTATTCTCTGGAAGTTGTTTCCTCCCTATGCTGCTTCTATTCATGTTACTCTCATGTGCTCCTAAATACATTTCACTTGGTGGTGTAGGTCTGGAATTTTAATACGGAGGAATAAATCAAAGAAAACCACATCCCATGGTAGCCTGACATACAAGAATGGATAGAAATCTGCTCAGGAGATTTGCTTCAGTGCTGGGCTGTTAATTCAAAGCCAGTCTGCGGCGAGGTATCCGGCCTTTGAGGTTGAATGTCCGGCTAGCTGAGGGCGGCCAAACACCCAGCTGCAATCCCGCCAGCACCCCTAGGTGTCTAAGGGCCTTGGGCTGTGCTGGCTGTGGACGGGCTCGCTGCTGCCGAGTAAAAAGCAGCTGGACACTCGCTGGGGTCAAACTCAGGCTTATTATAGGGCCCAAGACGACAACCAGGGAGTGACCCAGAGAGGGGGGAGAAGCAAGGTTTTAAAGGGAGGAGGTGTATCAGGGAGGGGTTTACAAAGAACCAATAAGGGAACATAAGGGAGTGAACATAACATGACCGACATTAGGGATAACCCAATTGATACAGATAAGGGAGGGACTCCGGGACTACCGCCAATCACTACCCCCAGAGCAAAGAGGTTTCTGGAAAACTAGGTGGAGTGGGGGGTGACTGACAGGACCCAGTCTACCCAGGGAGGAGAACAAGTATACAAATAAGGAAATGAAGGGGAGGAGGAATTATATAACTTGAGGGACTGACAGGACCAAGGGCGGGAGTAACTATAGTAACAGAATGAGTGGCAGGGCTATGGTGGGAAAACTGGGGAGGGCAGAACCATTTACATAAAAAGGGGGGAGCAATACAGAACATGGGGGAACAATACAATAATCAAAACAATAAACAAACACACTGCAACACCAGTCCAACCTGTCATTGCACTTAGTCCAGTTCAAAACTCCACCAAAATTCATGGCAAGGCAGGCAGTGAGTTCTGACAAGGCTGAAGAACACTTTGATGGTTCACCAGGAATTAATTTAGTGGTTTTATGCAAGGTTTTGGGTGACAAGCATTCAGACTGCCATGTGGATTCATATCCTCTTACTTGACCAGGACCCACAGACTCATGACATGGACAATGAAGATACTCAACGAAGGAGCTTTGTTAGGTGGGGGAGCACATGCTCTCCAATCTCCATGGGATTTCCTGATGACGTCTTTGTGAAACGCTGTAGAAGCCATGGATATGCACACATATATCTCATTCTATACCATGCCTGATCTCCCATATCTGACAAGTATTAGGTCCTGTTCCCTGATAGGTATCAGTGCTCTTCCCTGGTAGGCTGTCTGCGTACAGTGGCAGAGAGCTATGAGGACTGAAGGAGCTGCATGAAAGCAGTTCCTACCTGTTTACGAGTCACTCTGGTGGGTGCAGAAGATGCAAGGCACAGGACTCTTCTTATGCCGTACTTGGAAACATCTGTGAGATTTGATGTTCCCGTGAGGTCAGCAATCTCCATTATCTGATTTGTTTGGTTTATATTTTGGGCAAATTATCACTGTGATTTTGCTTCCTACCCATGCTTTTTCCCTGTTAGTTTAGCTCTGGGTTCTATCATGCTATTAGGTTTCAGTGAATTTTTATAATTGCGTCATGAAGATGAGGGTCATTCTTCTTTGTTGAGGGGAGTGATGTGATGGGGAATCTGAATTTAACTCACAAGGCGTGACAGCCACTGCCTCAGCACTGTAGATGTCAAAGTGAGGCCGAGGCCAGGCAGGAATTGATGGCTGCCCCAACCTTGTCTCCAGAATGTCCAGGAGGAAACATGGCTAAAAGGCCTCTAGACAGGATGGAGTAACAACAGCTACCATAAAATACTATTGCACAAGATGATAAAAGCCATCTGGTCTTGGCCGAACCTGAAATGCGCATCCTTGCTGCAGCTGCGCCTTTGTTCGGTGGCAGATGCTTCTGCAGTCTGAGCAGATAAAACTGCTGAGCTGAGAGGGCAAGGAAAATCCCTATCTGACCACACTCACAATCTTTTGATACAGCAATTGGGAAAAAACCCCACCTCACTGCAGGTTAGGTCCTGATCAACTTGTGGCAGTTCTTGCTATGGGGAGAAGGGAGCTGCTCGAGACTGAGAGTAAAAGTAGCTAATAAAGGACAAGAACCCTAACATAGCTCTGTTATCCCTTCCATAAAAATGTATCTCACATGAATTAGTGAATCAGCCTCTAACATTTTACAGTCAGGCAAAGACTACAGCAAGGCTAAATAAGGAATGTTTGAAGGGTCAGTCTTGGGGCATTTGGAGAGACCAGTCTGGGTGCTTACGTAAGACAAGAAGATGATGAATAAGTGAGCATAGAGAGCTTGCACAGAGTCCTTAGGATTGCTCCAGGCTGTGACTTCAGTGATCACTGCTCAAGGGGCATTTCTGAACATTTCCTGAACATCAGCCCTGCTGTAAGTGTTGGAGCTTAATGGCTTTTCTCTTGTTTGAAGAAAGAAAATATGGAGGTGTCACAGCTGATGAAGTAGTTACTAAAAAGGTCTATTTTGCTCCACTTTTGTAATTTTGGCACAATCTTCTGTCAGCTGATTCTTCCTTGAGGTTTAAAACACAGAAGTTTGTAAACACGAGTGGACTGGAAAAACTGTGTAGCTGCACAGGTGGCAAGAGCAGAAGATGCCAATGTGACAAAGGTTTCTGGTGAATTTGGTTGCCAGCAGGGAGACCATAAGAAAAGGCATCCTTAGTGTCTCTCAGGAAAGCTTGCCACCATTTTTCTCCCTGCTGGGTCAGGTGTGACAGGCAGTCACACCACCAGTCCCCTGTACTGGGTATTGGGGAGGAGGATCCTGTGTGGGGAATGTGGGAGTGAGCACACCATCCAGCCCCTGCTTCCACACCATGGATCCTCCCCCCTGGCTTTTAGAGGTCTCAATGGACTCACAGTCTGAGCACCATGAGAAAATTGACTTCTTCTGTGGGGCAGGAAGGAAGACACTCATGCAGGCACAATCACGGCATGGTCTCTGTCACTGTCTCAGATGCTGGTTCTGCTCCTTGCCACACAGTACATGGAGGAGGTGTCTGATCAGCAGCTGCTTGGATTCAAATCTTTTTAGCACATGCTTGCCCTGAGCCTATGTTCCTCAGGGTGTCATATGGAGACATATAACTTCAGAAACCTTCCTCTGAAGCAGTTTAGGAACAAAACCTTGGGGCATTTCTTTCACAGGTGGTCTCTGAGTTTCTAGGGAAAACCATCTGGAAAGCAAGCTAAAGATCCATTTGAGCAAAACAGTGTAGGCACAGTTATTTTATTTTATTGTATTGGGTAAAATATCACACAGCACATGATGTGAATCCTGCAAATATCTGCTGAAGATCCTGATATAATGCTCCAGCATCCTGTCCAAGCTCCTTGTTATCACTCCTGTGACACTTGGCAGGCTGGGAAAACCTCACTGGTAGTGACCAGAAGTCCATTGACACCCTGAAATCTAAAGCTCAGAAAATCATTGTGATAAAATATATTTCTTTTGGGAAAAAATCCCTCTCTCTGGTGGAGTAGCTAGTTCATCACTGGGTCTGATTCCGACCAGCCACTTGAGCCTGAGGCTCTCATGACTAACTTCATGTGAGAACTTCATTAAGGAGATCCCAAAGTTAACAAGCTTATTTGCTTATTTTATTTTTTATTCTTTTCCCTAAAGTAATTTTTTTTTAATTTAGAGCCACTTCTGAGTTCATGATCCTTTGCGTTTGTAGGAAATTATCTCATTTTCTTAACAACTAACTTCAACCAACTTCTTCCTTTTTTAGTGTAACAAATTGAAGATCTTCGGGAAAAAATGCCCACATCAACAAAAAAAAAAAAAAAAAAGGAAAAAAAAAAGAAAAAAAAGCCCAAACAAAAAACCTCCCCCAAACCCCAGATCATGTTTTCTTAATCATGGTGACATAAAGAACACATTAGCGCTCTGTGTTTTAGTTTAATTGCAGTTGCACCGGAAGAATAAAATATTTATACTTGTGTGCACTTCTTTCCCTTCTGACAGCACAGAGAGCATGTTGAACTTTTCTGATAAGATAAAAATGTTTCAACCTATGCTAATATACACATGAAATGTATTCAAGGACACCTTCTTATTACATCTGTCAAAGGATGACCCTGCTTGAGCAGGAAGTTTGGATCACAAGACCCACTGTGATCCATTCCAACTTTACCCATTCTGTGAGTCTGTGAAGAAAGTAGAAACAAATATAGGTCTCAAATATTTCTCAGGGTAATGGACATGTCTGCAAAAGGCACATGGACACTCATGGCCTAGCAAAAAATAGTGCTGCAGAAAACCAGAATTTCTCCATCTTTTTCATTAAATCCAGTTATCTTGGGCAACTCTGCCATATAATTTATCATCTAAACAGAAAATATTTTATCCTTAACATTCTGTCTACAGTCTAATTTTTCTGTTCCTAACATCATGAGTGTGCCTGGAGACACAGATATATTTAATTGCTGTAATTGAGAAATATTGAGACATATTGAGTGCTATGTCTCACTGCTGGTTAAGGAGAAAGACCCTTGAATTTGGGAGAATCACCACATCATCTCCTTGAGTGCAAAGGAACTGACTCTGCAGCTGGGATGGTACTAAGAATTATTAAAGAGAGACAGCAATGCAGCACACAATTGTCATTTAATTGGTGTACAATTTCCTTATTCAGTTTAGAATAAAGATAAAATTAGAGAAAAAGCTCTAAAACCTTTGTATTAGCACGTCAGAGCTATAAACTTGCACCAAATCCCCTAGAGTAAATACATATGGCTGCAATTATTTCATTTGAGCCCTGATGAATTACACTAAGCAGAGCTCATATTCTATTATTACAAAGGTTATTGTTTTTCATGAGACACTCAGATGCAATGAATAACTTAGAACCATATTGACCTGACTGTGCTTTCACAGATATTGTTGCAAATGCAAAATATCCATCAGTTTTAAAAAGAATAATCGTGAGAGGGGGTGAAAATCAGTTCTGTGTGCTTATTGACAGCCCTTCACATTTTCAAGAAAAATCAAAATTTTTCCTTTTCAATGACTGATTATTTTCAGCCTTTTTTTTTTCTTCCACAGGGAAATCAAAGGAAGAATATAGAAGAGGAAAGAAACCTAATTCTGGACCCTGAAAAAAGGCAAAGGTGTAGTGTTTGAATCCTTCAGCTGGCGATCTGAATTCCAACCCAATAGTCTGCTTCCTTTCTCTTCTGGCTGTGTGGCTTTTTCTGAGCCC
Organism: Zonotrichia albicollis; assembly: GCF_047830755.1. Classification (NCBI taxonomy): domain Eukaryota; kingdom Metazoa; phylum Chordata; class Aves; order Passeriformes; family Passerellidae; genus Zonotrichia; species Zonotrichia albicollis. Next base: position 254,002 of record NW_027428466.1, on the reverse strand, counting down.
TGAACTGCCACCTATGCCTGCATTAAAATTCTCACATTAAGGGAGTGCAGGTTCTGAATCCCATGTAAAGCTGCTACTATCTGTCTAAGGCTGTCTCCTGCATACAAGTGATGTAAATATTCACTGTGCCTTTGGTGTGACCAGGTTAAAACTCTCTCAGTATTCAGACAAAGTGTCTTTCTAGTTCATTGGTGCACATTCTTCATGGAAAAGTGTTATTTATTTTCCTCACATGAGTTATATTCTTGCACCCAAAGACTGTCAAGTCTAGCATCTTTTTACAGAGAGAGCAAATGGCAAGAGCCAAATGCACAAGGCTTCCCCTCAGACTCCCTCTCTATAGCTAAATATATTTGCTTAGGCTAGTTATATCTGTCCAGGGCTTTCCTCTCAAAGTTATGTTAGTCCAAGGCTGCCAGACTTCTTCTTGCTGTATTGTTTCCCGAAACACAGAATACATTCCGTTTCCTGGCTTCATCAGCTCTGGGACTGGTTGCCATCTGTCAAGTAGCCGAATGTGCATATTTTCAGCAGTAATATATAAAAAAACCCCAAACTAGTAAGGGGAAAAAAAAAATCAATCTCATCGTGGTGGGTAACTTCTGAGATGCCACAGGAAGTAGTACATGGACCCCAGGAGTCCACCTACCACAAGCTGAAAACCACAAAATAAGATAGAAATACCACTAACAATGATGAATGAATTGACAAGAAAGACATAAAAAGACAATATGGGAAACACCAGACTGATCTGTGTGAGTGGTCTTTAATTCAGTGGCTTCTTCCTACCTCTGCTGAGTGCTAAGATTTTTCAGAAGACAAAACAAAACAAAACAAATCATAAGGGAATATTTTTCAGGGGAGCTTCCCTGAAGCACCTTATTTTATGCACTGAAAATAAAAATCTTGCTCTCTGTTACATTATTTGTTATTCTTTCACTGAAAAAATGTGTGTATGCATCAACTGGCCTGAGCCCTCTAAATCTTTTAGAAGGCTGCTGTGCCTGGGCTGAGTAAAGTCTTGTGTTAAATGAATTTGACAGTCCAGTCACGCATTTTAATGGGAATGTTTCTTGGTGATATATAAGCATTTATTATCTTTCACTTTAGGCAATGGCTTCATAGTGTTTTGTTGTAAGGAAAAGAAAAAAATCTCAGTGGACGCCCAGTTTCAGTTAGCACTGGATATCTGGTTGTATATAAGGCATATTTGAAATGCTACATTAATTACTTTCCATCTTTCACCTGCAGCTTGGGGATAGAAAAAGCCTGACTGAGAAGAGGTTTAGTCAGGATTCTATTCTTCTGACTTAATTCAAATTTTCCATTCAGAGCAGAATTTATTATTTAATTTAATACAATTTATTTAATTTATTTAATTTATTTAATAATAATTTAATAATAATTCAATAATAATAATAATTTAATTTATTTAATAATTTATTTAATTTAATATAATTTAATATTTCCCATTATTTCCATGGTTTTTGAAACATTCCAGGAAAAACACAACAGGCGTAGCAAAACAAGCATCTCCTAAATTCACCTTTGCATGACAATACTGAGATTGTAATGTTTATGTCTTATGACTTCATCATCCCGAGCACAAACTCTTGGCAGTTACCAATGAACCAAGTGCCCTTGATTTGCTGAACAGCATAGTAATTCATCCTTCACTTGCAGTGTGGAAATTCAGGTGCCTGTTTAACAACTTCATGGCTACAGTTTAACAAGAAAACTTGCAGAAAGAGGAAATTCACTAATCTTCAATTTAATTAGTTTTTCTCAGTTGCTGGAACTCAGCATGTCATCAAGGGTTAAAAAAGAAAGATAAAAACATGAATTAATATATGCTGCCATATTTTAGTATAATGAGTATTATGAAAGAAAATTGTGTTTCTGTGCATTTTGTGTGCCTTGAATAAAAACATGCTTGGAAATAGCCAAATATGGTTTACAGCTAGACTAAAGTTTGAGTACAGCCAATTTCCTTAATAGATCAAATTCTGGGGAGGAAGAATGGATTATAATTTGTCTATTTTACCTATTCAAGTTCTATGTCCCACATAATCACACAGTGATGCATAATGCAGTTCTAAATCAGAAAAGGGCCTCCTGGCTTGGGTTCATGCAAGACTGATGTGTATTTTGTTTGTTAAATCATAATTTCCATGTGAGTAGATAATCTGATAGAACAGGAATAAGAAAACTCTTTTTCTAGTGATGTTTTTTGGTATTAAAACTGATCCTGGAAGCATTAACAAACACTGACACGTGAGCTTGACAGGAATTTTCCCTACAAAGTGCTGATTCATTAAAAAATAAGTGTTTCAAGGAAATCCACTTGTTTTCACAAGACTAGAGAGAATTGTCAATGGTTTTGCCCCAGGCCTGTCCAGGCTTCTCCTTGTTTGGAGGTTACATTCTCAGCATGATGGTCTCAGGTCTGACAGCCCTGGGGTTTGTTGGAGGGGCTTAGAGTGTCTGAAATCCAGGCTCAGCTGCTCTTGGATATTTGGCCCTGTAACAGGGAACCTGGAGAGTACTTATGTATCTAATTCCATCACATCTTAAGAGTTATGAATACATCTGCATATGCTCTTATACACTGCTAGAAAAAAGTCTGTGAAGAGGTCACAGAGAAAAGAAATCACCAGCTACCAGACTGCAAAAGATTTATCCTGTCTCCAGATAATAAGCCCTCAGCTCAGTAGTGAACAGAATTTTGTCTTTGGCTTCAATTGGTTTAAAATGATCCACAGTGAACCAGAAGTCAAGTCAAGGAAGAGTAAACAGAGGAATGGTCTCAACTTTTAATCAGAGTACACTTTGGTTTTTCTTGTCCCAGTAGGGTATCCTTCAAGATAGATGGTCCTAACTGTGAATTAATGGTGGTATGGGCTCCTCTGGTTTCTCTGGGCTCTTTAAGCTTTGCTTGTCAGTGTTCTTCTCAGATACCTAAAAGCTCACATAAGAAACTTTACACAGGCTAAAATTTGAACTTTTTTTTTGACAGCCATAACTACTAGGGCTACGCATTGAAAAAAAGAAAAAAAAAAGAAAAAAAAAGAGGAAAAAATGCCCAGAAAGAAATTTAAAAAAAATCAAAAGTTGAGAAATCAGAACAAAATAACAGCTTGAGAGAGGCGCTGGTTTGTTATGCTGCCACAAAACAGATCAATCCATGCCTTGAAGTGAGCACCCATGCGTATATTCTTTTCAGCTGAAGTGTCTGCAAAACTTAAATAGATCTGCCACATTCTGTTATCATAAATCTCTAGCTTCTCTCCAGCAGCTTGAATCAGAAATACTTTTCAGGTCCTAGTTTTAATTGCCTGCAGTGCTAGCAGTCATTTCACAAACACATGTTGTTCAACAGTTGTGGAAGCCAGGCTGCACTTCTAACTAGTAAAAATAGGTGCCAGGACTTTGAGAAAATGAAATACATCTGTTGAAAACAGATACAAACTGCTGAAAACACTTACAAAATATGTTCTGACAACAGAAGTAACCTCCCAATGTGTTTGTGGTCCTGCTGTTTTCATGTCATACGCCCAGTAAGCGCACAAAGAAAGAGAACACAATGGTGACCACCTCTTCTTGAACTAACAACAGTGAAAAACACATATCCTGGACCTGGGCAATGTGATATCCCCTACAGTACTGTCCTGAAAACTAGAGTGATAGGAAAGGCTCCATCCTAACACTGCAGTTAATATCGCCATTTAATGTATCTAGAGAAGCGTGTCTCACCTGTCCCTTTGAGCAGCACAAATCTGCCAGATTTCCTGATACCCAGCAGCTGGACCTCTGGTAACAGCATGACAGATCTTGCCTTGGGCCTTTCACCTTGAAACTTCTGCTGCTGAACCTGTCATTTTTGGTGAGTCTGGGGCATAATCCAATCACCTTCTTCAAGCTGTAAATAGAGAAGGGTTTCAGACTTTTGTGTTACACAGTGACAAAGCTTTTCTCTGAGTGCTTTGGGGTTTTTTTCAGCATGCTTCCTAAAAATGTGGAAACAACATAGTTTTTCAGTAAGAGCTGCATAAATATTGTATGTATGAGTTTGAATTTATTAGACTCCTAACTATATTTTATATTGCAAGGTTTATTGAATTCTCTCTTTTCACCAATGAGTCTTTCCGAGAGATTCTTGGGCCTGTATATCTGCTATATAATCCACAAGAATTCCCCAGAGGATCAGGCCTCCCAGCCTGCTCTACTTTGCAGTAAAAGATAAAGCAGGGCATCCTGATGTGACAGCATTTTGGTATGTGTAGAGCCCTGAGCCTTTCTCAGATTATTTGGTATGTAAGGCAGAATTGTACTTCCCTTGGTTTTTATTCTGTTTCAAGTACATAACAATAACCATTATAATTCTACTGGTGTCCAAGAGATAATCTTCCTAGGTAGATATTTTGAGACACATCCCCTGAGTTCTCTTTCTGCATCTCAGTGTCATTCTTTTGCAACAGCAAAAGCAGAGCTCAGTTTTGTCTTGAAGACACAAGAAAGAAATATTTCATATACATTATGATGCTTATGCTACAGCAAAATACCAGAAAGAAAGTCCTTCAAAGATGTCTACTAGATAGGACTGAAGTCCCACTGATAAAACCTTACTGTGTCAAACAGCCCAGGTAACCAAATTCATTGCCATGGTTAGTCAATATTGCTGAAATTTTAACATACTTCTTGCTATTAACAAGATTTTGACATTATAAATGCAAATTTCCAAAGAGGTGCCATTACCATTTTGATAACAGTACATAGTTTTTGGAGGGCTGCTGACAATGTTATGCTGGGATCAGTGAAAGATGATTTTAGGAGAATTTTCTAGTTTTCCTTTATTCAGAAGGGGAGAAAAGTGCTTGCCCTACAAGGCTGTCCATGTTATTTCCTAATCTTCTTTGATCCCTTTTGTAATTTTCAAGTGTATGTAGTTTCTCTGAGTCAATGCTACTGTTGAGATCTCTCTGTTCATTTTATGCAAAGCATAATTTTCTGCTTAAGATAATATTCTGCTGCTGTTTAGATTCAAAAAAAAAGTTTTGACTCCTGTGAAGATTTTCCCTAGAGTGTTTTCTTACAATTTTGAAATAATACAGTACTTTCAGTGATGATATAAATGCTTACATCATGAGGTGGGTAAGTTATGGCTTTAAATCTCACTGTCTTTCCCTTTGTTTCTCAGCAAGCGCACAGACACACACATGACTTAGACACGTCAAATAGGAAAAAGAAATGTTAGTCTGCTGGATTACAGAATGCCATTACAGAAAGATAATGGTGTTCTTTCTTCCTTATACAAGTTTACTTCATGATCTGATGAATTCCTCAGTTCCTCTGAGCAACTGTATTTCACAATGTTTGAACCACCACCTTGAGGAAGTAGTAATGGCATTCATAACAAAAAAATTTAAAAGAGGAAACTCTTTCAGAGTACAAACAAAGCTCTGAGGAATAATGACTGCTTCTCTCAGAAGTGTAGAAATGTCATGAGTTTCAGCTGTTGTAAATTGAGGTACAGGTGAGGTTGGTTTGATCCTGTAACAAAGGTGAAAAAGAATTGATTGAAACTGACATGAAAGGAATTCCTTAACAGTTTGGGATTAATGTAGAAACAAATATAGGTCTCAAGCATTTCTCAGGTTAATGGACATGTCTGCAAAAGGCACATGGACATTCATGGCCTAGCAAAAAATAGTGCTGCAGAAAACCAGAATTTCTCCATCTTTTTCATTAAATCCAGTTATCTTGGGCAACTCTGCCATATAATTTCTCAGCTAAACAGAAACGTTCTCCGAGAACTTTATGACAATAGCCTCAAAAACCCATTAAGTTTGTTGTTATAATTTCTAACAGAAAAACAAGAAAGAAAATAGAGAGATCTAATTAGAGGATAACAGTGATAACAAAACACTTTGAGTAACATCCTATAATTGATGTTGACACTGAAATTAATGCTTCAGACAAAGTATGCTTCTCAAAGTGAATATTTCCATCTTCTTAGATGCAGATGTGTTGGAAAAAAATCAGTGAACTCTGTCCACAAGCAATAACAAAACACCTAAAAACTCTATACAGTGTTTGTTTGATAATGTGTTTGTCTCTAATTTGTTTACATTTAATCCAGAATGTACTTAAACTCATAAAGACAAAATGTATAAGACTGTGATTATATCTCTTACTGAATTAGTCTTCTTATACATTTAAGTTTATATTCATGCTTAAATTCTTTGCTGGCTTCAAGACACAAGGCAAGTTAATGTGGTCAGGAAACCAATCCATTCAAACTATTGAACTTATTGACTTTTCTTTTATGCAGAAAAACATTGGCAGCTGATACAGGATTCAGCCCACTCTCTCAGGGCTGCAGACAATGCTAAAGGAAACACACATTTTCAAAAATTAGCTTGACATTGTAAAAGTTCACCTAGACATACCAGGAGCCAATTAGACATGTGGCAATGGACAGCTACATGAAGGAATGGACCAAACTGAGTGTTTCTGAAAAGAGCAAGCTTGATGTGTAGAATCTAAAATTGCATGATGCTATTTCAAGCAGGAAAAAAAATACTCACAAAGCACTTTTTGATACAAACTGAAATACGTGAAAACTTGCAAAGGACTGTCTGATTTTGGTAAAAAAAATGGTGAAAAAGTTACATTGCAAAAATAAGTCCAATCTAAACTGAAAAACAGGACCAAAAAATGAAATGATCACTTATAATTAAGCTGGTAACATATTCCAGCAGAATTCAAATAATAACAACAGGTTCCTAACATTACAAAAATCTATATCAGCCTAATCACAAAATGTCAAAACCTCACAGCTTTGTGATGTTCCGTCCCCTTGCAAACTTCCTCCAGCCTGAAGCTCTGGGCTGTGGGCTGTTACCCACTCCTTCTCATTAAGGATGTAATTTTCTGGAACCTACATCCTGTATCAACATGATCAACAAATAAAGTGAACAACACTGAAGTATCTGAAGTATATTTCTAGTCACCAGTCACAAAATGGATGCTTTCATCTTTTCACTCTTTATAATTTCTAACAGAAAAACAAGAAAGAATGTTTTTCACTTGATGGTCTGGCCAAATTTGCAGCCTATCTAGCACTTTGTGCAGCCCAAGATTACTGCTTCCTGCTGAGGAGGCACCTGTTGATATCAAAAATGTTATGATATTTGAGCTGTATGCCATGCACAGCTACTGCCATGCCCACAGAGACAGCCATTTCACTGTAGAAGGCAACAGGGCTGAGCTGACCAACCATAATTTATCTTTGGTAAACTCACCCTGACCATTCCCGATTGCCTTTTTGTCCTCTATGTGTTTGTGGGGCTGCAGGTAAGGCTGATGTGTCTGTAGTCTTTGTGCTTTGACTCAGCAGGGGTTTATGTCAGCAATCAAGTGAACTTATGGAACTCTGGAACATATAATGTGATTATATCAGAGGAACATTTAGTTTTTCCCTTGACCAGATGTGATTGTTGTGAAGAGGAATCTTGGTGCGGTACATACTTATTGCTCCTTCTCTATCTATCTGGCTGACTCTAGGTAAAACAGAAGCCAAACCTTTTCTTTTTAACTGCATTCAGCATATCAGGGTGGTCTTGCCCATGCTCAAAACATGCATACACTTTAAGATTCAAAGTCATATGCATTCATCCAGGACGACCTGAATTTCCAGTGCCAGGAGCTCTCAGCCTCATCCTGAGCAGCACCCAGTGGGTGAGAGAGAACCAGACAGTTCATGGAAAGCTACAAAAAAAATCACAGAATTTAAACTATCAGCAGCTCACAAGAGGTCTCACCCCAAAAGAAATGAAGTTCCCATGTGCCAGATAGAAAAGCTCTGCAACCTCTGTGTCTGGTCAAAGTCACAACCCAAACTTTGACTGGCCAACCACAGCTGGATAATTAGTCAAGAAAGAAAAGAACTGAGAACAGAGCTGGATTATTCTATTTAATGAACTCAGGATTTGCTCAAGTCCAGAGCAAATGTCCTCTGAAAACTGATATCCTCTAGAAACTTCTTGGTCAAAATGTTTCAAATATTTTCTTTTTAAATTTAGTTTGGATTGGACTTCCAGAGTTATATATTTCATGACACTTGTGATGTATTAGAGTGATAAACATCTAAAGCAGCAGACTCCTACTGCAATGTTTTTGTCTTTTTTCGTTTGCAAAAGTAATTTCAGTTTTGGCATATCTGTGGGCAACAACAAGATCCCGGGAATCAGTGAGCTTGCTGATATTTCAAAATTCCTGCTGTCTCTGTTTACAGACCAACTATTATATATTGTTAAGCTTCAGTGAGATATTCAGACTGTATTCAATATGAGTAAAGATTTTGAGTGATGTGGAGAGAGTAAATCATAAAAAGCCACAGAGACAAAATAAGGTTCCCTGGGAAAGCTTGAGGAAGGAATTAATACAGAGGTTTTTGTATCTTTCTTACCTTTTTCCTTTTCCATTTTCTTAATCCTACTCTTAGAAGTGGTGTGAAAAGAAAATATATTGATACTTGGGTACAGTTTGTGATCATTGGATCATGGATAACATTGAGTTTTAGGAGGGATCTGAATAAAATAATTGTGCTGTGCAATTGTACACAAGATTGGTAACAGGAAAAACTCAGACAAGGAGGTGAAAGAGGGAAATGAATGCACTAAGAATATTAACACAGTTGAGGCGAGGAAGAACTTTACTTCAGGTTATTCAGATGGCGTTTTTGGGTGTCAAACCAAATAAATGCCAGGAAACAGCATGTTGTGAAGGTCGGGTCTGGTGTTTTTCCTGTTTTAACCAATGCTATCTTCAAGCTACTAAACTCAGTTAGAGGACTGTCCTCCTGTGGCCATTAATCTTAAGTGTTTCTGAAGTACCACGAGTTGTGCCAGGCCTCCAACTAGACCCTGTGCCACTGATTATGACCTTCTGGGATTGTTCACTCAACCAGTTCTCAATCCACCCCACTGTGCACTCATCCAACCCACACATCCTTCCTATGAGGATGTTGTGAGACAGCGCTGAAAGCCTTGCTGAAGCCAAAGTAGACAACATCCACTGCTCTCCCCTCATCCATCCAGGTAGTTGTCTCTTTGTAGAGGGTAATCGGGTAGGTCAAGTAGGATTTGTCTTTAGTGAATTCATGATAACTACTCATGATCACCTCGTTGTCATCCCGTGGGTAGATGTGGCCTTCCAGAATAAGGCACACTATCACATTCCCAGGGACTGAGGTGAGGCTGATGTGACAGTAGTTCCCTGGGTACTCCTTCTTGCCTTTTGTTGAAGACTGAGGTGACATCTGCTTCCTTTCAGTCCTCGAGCACCTTTCCTGATCTCTACAGCCTTTCAAAGATGATTATGAGGAGCCTCTCTATGGTGTCCAGCAGTTCTCTCAGCACCATGGGTGCATCACTCTGTTTTAAGTGTCAAAATGTCTAAGCTGATAATATCCAAAAGTATTGTTTTGTCCCTTTTCACTTTGGACTTTGTTATGGCAATGTTTATGTCAGGGTAACTATGCACCTCTTGAGTATTTTTTGTGAAATTCAGGACAATAACTAAAAACCTTGTCAGCTAAATTTCTGTTTATGAGCTTGCACTGAACTATTTCAGAAACCAGGCTTTACAGTAATGTTTGAATTGTCATTGTAAATTAACATGGAGAGACACTTTTCCAGTACTGGGATCTCATGAAATGCCACTTCTTTTTTCCATTAGGTGTCATCTGACCTTATCCAAGAAGAGAAGGTGTGTGACTTTGGATTGAAAAAGTCCCAACTATATTTACTATGAATCTTCTTCTGAAATGACGAAAGCCATTATCTGTCAACTCTGCCCTTTCCTCGATGAACACAGCCCTCTAGATACCAGCATAAGCAGATGGCACAGGTAGAGTAAATTCTACAGAGTTCTTGTGTAAATGGTGTGCAGCTTGCAGGGCTTGTCAGGTTTCTCTTTTTTTTTCCCCCCTTTTAAAGGTCATTCTTACATGTCAAAAAATTTATGATGCCATTGGAGAAGGCTCATCTGTGTGTACCTGCACAGAAAGAAGATGGTGCCACTTGTAATCAAGGCAGAAGGAATACTGTGTTTCTCTCCACCAGAAATAGGGCAGATGTGCCCTCCATTGTGAGCACTTTTTTATTATATAAATTGTAATTTTTGACCCTTAGGGTGGAAAGGAAGCACAGAGTTCATCAAAACAGTTCATCAGGGACTTGTAGTTGCTTCCAGGCAATTTTTCTGAGCAGTCATTAACCCACATCATACAGTACAAAATACTGTGGACTATAGAGAAATGGTATCACCTTCAGGCAGGAAAACCTGAGTCAACTGTAAGGCTTTTCTATCTGTAGAAATTATGGCCTTTCTGTTGGCAAAAGTTGGTCTTGCTCCACTATTTTGTTATTGCTTTGCCTGCCTCTTGTCGAATATTTACTTACCTCTAACAAAGAACTTCAGTGCTGTCAAGCATTTGTCAGCTGTTGCATTCTACATAAGCCACTTCTCTGAATAAATGAAAAAGCTAAACCAAATAAATTTTATCTGTCAACAGAAGCATGAGAAAAGAGAAATATCCATGCACCTCAATGTTTGATAGCTCTTCTTTTCTCAGGAAGCTAAAACAGTTTGTGGTTCTGTTCCCTCATTTTAGTCCCAGTCTTGAACAGTCTGACAAAGTAAGAGCAGCATGATGTCAAACTAAATGAGAAGAGAAAGTGTTTATATGTACGCTGGGTCAAACTATCTCTTTACTTCTAAACAAAACAGGACTAAGCCCAAGAATTGTAACAAGACACTGTTATTTATCTATATGAGGTTCATGTGAGGTTAGTTCCAATACCTATTTTATTTTCTACCCTTTTAGTGCATATGAAAATCCAAGCAATAAAAATACCCCAAACAAAAAAAGAAAAGGACTGAGGAGGAAAGGATGGAAAATGGGCACTGTTCCTCTTTTTGACTTGAGTAAAACTATACTGTTATAGTTCACCAAAGAGGTCATGTTCTGTGGCTGAAGCCCTGGAAGGATTACTCAAAATGAAAATCACCAATAACACCTTCCTTCAAATCACAGCTAGCCATTCTACCACATGCCATCCTAGAAGGCACCAAAACCACACTAAGTTCAACACATAACCAGCAATTACTTTCATCCTTCTTCCCTCATTTACTCTTGTAAAGGACTCATTAAGCTGAGGAATGACAATATTTCTTTACTGAGCCTGTTTGATTACTTTCCTTCCCAACCTGAATTTGTTCCTCGTGACCTTTAGAGCTATCAATTTAGAATTTTCCCTTTAGTCATTTGGGCTTGTTCTTGATTGAAGCATCCTTCTGGGCGTGAATGTGCTAGTGCAGTGACCTGGAGTGGCCCCTACATTGGCAGACTCCATTTCAGAAATCTGACACTGTACAAGCGTCAGATCCAAAATCTAAAATGGTTTTCTCATTCTGTGGGTTATTTATTATCTTAGTGTGTGAAGTAGGAGATTTAATAAGGTGCTTTCCCCTCTTTACATTATAGTCCTTTTTTCCCCCCTCCATGATTATTTGAAGAAAGTGAAGATCCTTCAAGTGAGTGTAACAGGGAGAAAATGTAAAAGGGTTCTCAGGCTTCAATATGAAAACCTAAGCTTGTTGATTTGAAGGCAAAATGTCAGTGCCTTGTTAATGAAAACTCCCAGGAGAAATCTATCTTTTTTAATCTGAATGTGTCTGAGAATGATTGAGCTCATGAATATTTTTTTGCATCTCTTTCCCTTCCCCCACTCTAAAGAAAATTAATATATTGCTATGTTACAGACCTGTTTCATAAGTCAAAAAAGTAAATGGATTTTATTCATTTTCCCCTAGGCATTTTTCCCTGATTTTGTCTTTTTTTTTGGTTTGGCTTATATTTTCTACTTGTCATTTCATACAACATAGTAATCCTCCACATTCTTTAGCAAAAAATAAACCTGTGACAAAACTAAAGTGTGGAGATGGATTACTGATGTCACTACTCAGTGGCAATGTTAACCTAACAGTTTATGATCACGTTGATCGATGGTGAATGCTTAAAACCTGTATGTAATTTTTTCTTTTACCAATAGTTTTTTGTCTACAAGAAAGCTACTTTAACCACTTTCAGATTTCATAAGCATGAAAAATAAATTCTTGCCTTTTTTATCCCAAGTTAGTTTTTATGCTGATGTGGCCTTACCAAAAGGATTGAGATCTTTGAGTTGGTAAATATATTACGGCATTTTAAGAATGTTCTGCTAGTTTAAATTTGATTGCCTAATATTTAGAAATGCCATGCGACCTAATTCTATTTTAGACCTGAACAGTAGACAGATCAATAAATATACAATCACAGATCTTTGATATTTCATTGTACCTGGTACCACAATAAATTACACAACACCATAAACCCAACTTTAAATATAATGCACAAATTCAATGAAAGGCAGGTTGAATTTTAGGAAAACAAGACAGCTTACATTCTCAGGCAAAAGGTTAACATAATATTCAGAAAGAAACAGTCTTAGCTGCTGTAGCCCACATGCATCTATAAACAGCTGCAAATTCAACTGTGGATGTGAACATTGCTTATTTGTTACATCTCTGGAAAAATGGCTGTCTGAGAATAGAGCCCCAGAAATTGTTATGGAGGGATAATTTTAGCTCCAAGGAACACGTTCTCTAATTCTCCATGCCCTCAGGCTGCTTGGGTAGCCTATGCCTCCTGACTGCTAAATTCTGTCTGTAGTGGCAGCTTTTTTCCCTTTTTCACACAAATTACCACCCCTATCATTTTCTCTCAAGCTGAAACCACAAGCTAACTCTCATGGTTGTTACATGCTCCATTTTGTTCCCTTTTAAAGTAGCTGATTAAATTCCACGCTTCGTAGTGCTTGGTGGAACATCTTAATTAAAGGAAAGACAGGTTCAAGGAGGACCAATGCTATTCAGTGGAACATCTTTCCTCCCACCCCAGTGTTTTGAAATTTGTGCAAAAATCCAGATTCACCACAGTCTAGAGCTTTTTTGTTTGTTTACTGGCCTGAGGTGAATGCAGAATTTTATTTAGTGCCATCTCCTGTTGCCAATTTTATCCCTTTCCAACTAAGCACCATTTATTCCTTTCGCAGCACAAATCACAGCTGAATCTGTATAATACGATCAGCACACATTCTCTTGGCTTGCTTTCCAAAACATCCTCGTCCTAGTGAGTGGCTGATAGAAGAGATGCTTTGTTCATACTAACAAAGTGGATGATCTTCTGCAACAAATGCTGCTCCAGGAATCAACAAATTCAGGCACACACCTGAATCACAACACAGCTCTAGGACACCAAGAAATTCTGTTTTGCACTTGACAAGACGACATTGCTGATGTACTGGTATTTTTTTCGCATCACTCTATGCACTTTCATAGAATCACTGAGTGGTTTGGATTGGGAAAAACTCTTAAAGATCATCTGGTTCTAAACCCTTTCCCATGGACCAGGACATCATCTGCTAGACCAGGTTACTCAAAACCCAATTCAACCTGGCCTTGAACACTTCCAGTGATCGGTCACTGACAACTTCTCTGAGCAACCTGTTCTAGTGTTTTACCAGCCTCTGAGCAAAGGTCTTTTCTTGCTAAGATCTAACCTAAATCTCGCCTCTTTCAGATTAATATAATTTCCCCTTTTTCTATCACTATCTGTCCTTGTAAATAGTCCCTCTCCAGCTTCTTGTGTGTAATTGTCATTTCCATTTTGTACTAATGTTTCTTTCCACTAGAGTGTGGAAAGAGTCCTGGGAGCAAATATCTGAACATACATCACTCTCCTTAGCTGCTCTTTCCACTCAGGCCCACAAATTTTGCAGGATGAGCTAATTTTCTCTTAAAAGTCTCCTGGCAGCCAGGGTAATCAAAGCTAGCAGGTTTGATATACAAGGAGGGCTCATACAGATCTCATATGAATGCACAAAGGGGGCAACAATGATGTGTCCAAACCAACAGTTGCCAACTGATGACAGCATTTCGATGAAAGGAAGCCAATGGGCTTTTCAGGAAAATAGCCTTCTCTAGCAGACCAGTCACTGCAGGTTTTTTTTGACAAAAATACAAGTTCAGTTCTCAAAATGAGTGTGTTTTCATAATACATTTCTTGCAAGGGGTACAGTATTATTCAAAATTATTTTCAGAATGAAAGGTAAGAAATCGTCATATAATGTTCAACAATAGTAGTTAGGGTAATGGGGGTTATTTTACTTGACCTTTTTTTCATTTTTTTGCAGAAGTATTTAGTTTTTCCCTCACTCAGGAATATAATTATATGTTTATTCACATAGTACTTTGCCTTTTGGAAAAAAATTTCTAATCAGATTATAGGAATTCATTAAAAAATACTCTAGCATTTTGTGTGCATTTTTCTTTGGGCCAGAAGGGCATCACCAGTTTCAGATATTGTCATTGTTCATTCCTTAAACACCTCATTAATGAGATTTTTACTTTAGGTTTCTAACCTGGCTTTGTTTTGTCTGGTGTTTTATTCACTGAAGCGTTTCTCTTGTCAAACAGGCAAGTGCTCCTGACAAATGTGCTTCCAACGCACTAGAGCTGAACACAACTGTCTTGCACTACATATGCTCTCTCTGTTTCTTGATGTGTGAGACCTGTAGGTGAAATATTTTTCACGCAGCTCAGCTGTGCAAACATTGGCAGTCTGCTAACAAGGGAGATTTTCTCCTGCTACATTTTAATACAGGCTATCAGTGCCTCCCCACAATCCGCTTCCCTTCTCCTAGATACAGCACTGCGTCCTTTGAAGACGAAATTAATGTACCTTTCAGGGCTCTCCCACTTTCTTTTCTTCCCTGTGTCACACTAAAGAACAAACAAGGTGGAGGTTTTGGTCTGTTCTGCCTGGTGGTCTGTTCTGGGCTTAGACGTTGCAACTTGTGAGCAAACGAGAAATAAAAGGTCTGAGGAAAAGAGAACACAGCTTTAGGTTCCTGCAACACGAAAAGAAGGCAAAATAGAGACAGCAGAGATTGGAATTAAGAGAACTGTGCCTGAATTTCAACATGGAAGATGCATAGCTTATAGGCAACCTTATCCAACATGCAAAACTTCCCCGCAGAACTACTGCAACTGATAAAGTAATGAGATCACCACTGCTGGCTGTTTCACCTAGTGTGACCTTAAAGGATTTTTGTTAAGTGATTGTCAACATCTCTGTCAAAACAAACAAACAAACAAACAAAAACAATAGCAGGATTCTGTTCATATATAAAGGGGATAAGTTTTGTATGAGAAATGAGGGTCTGCTAAAGCCATATTTAGAAATTTCTCTCAACCTAATGGTTATCTTACAGGAACTTGCAGGGTTAACTTAGGATGTGAATGTTGGCTGCCTTGGTTGATGGCACTGTCTGAGAAACAGAGACCACAGTTATGGCTGTCCAACCCCAGTCCAAAGCAAGGCAATTCTTACATAGGTATTTCCTGAAGAGCATCTGAACATTGTTTAGCACCGCAGAAGTTTTGGTACATTATAAGCCTGGTTTCTCACAGTGATTTGACTTCCCAGCACACAGAGTGAGGTGTGACTGTGGGATGCCTGAAGGATATAGTAGTGCTATACAACTGCGCGCTACTTTGAATGATATGAGAAAATGAGCTAGTGAAATACCACTGGATGAAGAAGAAACTGGATGGTGAAAATGCTCTCACAATAGTCCAGGCTAAGCACAGTGTCTTTCTTCAGCAGCAGCTCTCTCACAGTGTCTAAGCGCATACTTGTAATTTCAATTTTCTGAAAGACATTGCAGTCTTGTCACCTGTTGAAATGCCACTTATAGGCATCCATGACTGACAGAAATCCACAGAAACACAGTCTGGAAGAATTGTGTATTTTATTGCTTTTCCAAGCTGTTACCTTAACAGAGATGGACTTTGTATTACAAACATGCTTCAGAACTGAAAACCAAAAAAGTGCCAGTGCTGGGGTTTCAATTTCAACAGCTCTGTCAAATACCAGCTATGTCAGTGGAAAACATGATATCTACTCAAAAAGACCTAGCAGCTATCTGTAAGGGTAGCCTGATATTAAAAAGAGATTGAGAAGGCTAACAGCCCTCAGCTGCCTTTTTTTTCTCTGCCCTGCTGAAGGCCAGCACATCAGGGAGTGGCAACTGTGTGAGAGGCCAGTGCTAGCTGCTCTGGTCAAAAAGCCTGCTTTGCAGCTGATAGTACAGAGGAATAATAATCATAATTGAATAAATGATAGTACAGTCATGCCATCTTGGACATGGCCAGGTCTCATGATCACTCTACAGGAGACACATTGAGTTGGCATAGTTTCATTATAAAAAATTGAATTACCCACAGTGGAGAGGTGCTGGAACACTCCTTGAATTACTGCTGCATATTCAACAGGGAGCCTCAGCTCAAGTAAAGCTGAGGAGTAAGCTTTAGTAAAGCTCAAGTAAAGGATAGGAGCAGTTTTTATTGGGGAACTCTGGTCTTTGTTGTCGTCATCACCGCCATCATCAGACACACACATGTACATACATTTCCCTCATTTGTGGCTGTGGGGACAGGTGTGTTTATATCTACCTTTCGCAGGTAGATATGGAGAAGAACATTACCAACTTTTCTTGTCAGTCAACTTGTAGTGTGTAGAAGGTAAAGAGGGGTTAGCATTCTTTAAGAAATAATGCAAAGTACATCATTGGTTCTTTGATTGTCAAGATATCTAGAATCTGGAAAAATTCAATAACTACATGTTCAAGTCAGTTTTGTACCTGTGTGCTATCCTTAGGGTTTCATGAATTAAAGAAGAGAATTGTTTTTGCTTGTAGCTGCTTCTTTAAATCTCCAAGAAATGGCATCCAGCAAGCATCAGGATCACAAAAAATTAGTCTAGGGCAACCTTGATACTCCTTTTTCCCTAGAAACATTGCCAGGGAATTAAGTTCAGAAATACTGTTTCAGCCTTGTGCTAGACCTCTGCAGAGTGTGCACATTGTTATTATTTTGTTTATGACCCTCATTTTATAGAGCAGTGTGGTGTTCTGCTGTGTGCTATTATAAGCAGCCAAAAAAAGCAAATTCCTACCCAAAAATGTAAACTTATTATGAGCATAGTGCAAAACTCAGACAAAGCCAATGCATCTTGTCTTACATTTTTTCCAAATGTTTACTGAAAACAAATTAACTTGCACTGCAAGAGTCAATCTTCATTTTAGTAATTGCTTTCTTAGTGCCTTGTTCCAGACAGCCTGTGTTTTGGCTGCAAAACTGAACAAAAATGATTAAAAAATGCAGTTACAATGAGAAAAAAAATATTAGTTGAATTAATGATTGTCATATTGAGAATTGTATTGAAGTCATATATGATTTTATAGTCATGAGTCCATCAAAAAAGCATAAAAGAGTGGAACTGTGAGGAACAGCTGTGAAGAGAATTGCAATTTCCAAAGCCTATGTGCATTAATCCTAGGTAAATTTCCTAAAAATGTTTTTGCTACTTCTGTAGTATTCAATAAAAATAATATTGCTCTTGACTGTGCTAACTTTAAAGCAATATTTTTCTTTTGCTGGTATGATGAAGAAATCAAAAGTAAAACATCTTTACTAAAGTTAGTTACCACAAAAATGAATTTGAGTAGATCTTTCGCATCCTTCAGTTCCTCCAAAATAATCAAAGTGCTTTTCATTTACTGTACAGAACCAATGAAAAATCTTTGTTATCATTTGTTGCTTGTCTTCCTGCAAGAACAAAATTTATACACCTGAAGCCCTTGTTTAGAGTTGTTTCTAAATAATCAACAGGAGGAGGTATATGAGGATTTGAGGAGCTTTTATCATGTGAATGTTGCAAATGACAAACATGTGCAGTATTTTTTTTCTAGCAGCATTAACATCAAAATGACAGAATTAGTCACTAAGTTATGATATGACCTCTTCAATTACAGCACTAACAATGGAAGCATACCCTAAAACCCAGCAGTGGGGCAGACCTCAAATAAGTCACTGCATGTCAAGTGCAGTTACTGCACAAAGAAAAGGTGGAGAACAGAATATCCTAGAAAATAGCTTCATTGTAAGGGTATGTACTGGAAAGGGAATGTTCTACATGGTAAAATGAGTCACAATCCCATGGCAATATGATAGCTTGCTCCTTGACTTTATTTTTAATCAGCCCACTCTATTCCTAGGCAACATGCTCTCTCTTGAGAGCTATAAATATGAAGGATAAAAAGAGATCTTTTACAGAGCTGGTTTGCCTTCAAGGTTTGCTTTTGATTAATGACATAATTGCATTCCTTCAAAGGATACTATGTAAATAAGATTTGCCTTCTGACATGATGGAGTGGGAAAGGATTTAAATAATTTCAAATATCCTTGTCATTGTTGACTTTTTATGAGTTTGACTTTGGGAAAAATGTCTGGTTCAAATCTTAGGAAACACCTGGAGTGATCAATAACAGTCAAGGACCTTGAAAAGTAATGAAGAAACCAACAAAATATCTAGCTTTGAAATTCCTAGAAAATTGGTTGGACATGCTCATGGGAATGGAGTCATTAAGAAGACACAATCTTTCATCAGGCAGTCAGTCATTATATTCCTGTAGAAGTTTGAGGTGTTATTTGCTCTAGTACCCGTGCAGTTGAATACTTGAGGTTAGCTCTGCAGGCTTTCAAATTAAAGTAGTACCTGGTTATCATGTAGTAAATAGCGATCAGTGAAAAATGCTTTTGATGGCTCTGTTTTATTGAAAGGTTGGGAATTCATTTATGGGAATGTTTTACTATATAGAGCAACGTTCTTATACATATTTTCCAAATACAGTTCTTTCTCTCAGTGGAACAGAGAGGAAAAATGTTTTATACATTTATACATGTCAACCTAATTTTTAACTTTTTAAAAATGTTTTGAATAAATTTAAATTTGTTTTGTTTGAAATTTTAAATTCTACACCAGGTAGAAAATGTCTTTATTTTCAGCTTACTCCTTCTTCATCCCATTTCACATTTTTGGAAAATAAATAGTGAGAAGACACATTTTCTTTCTAATGTAAAAAAATTATTTTATGAGAAAAGCATTTTGTTCTATGATTTTGGACCCTTCCATTGGTTGGTAGCACAAATGAGTCTGATCCATTTTCAAGGCTTTACATTACTGACTTAAAGTCATGCATTTCTATTAAATATATCCAAATCACTTTGTACTCCAAAAGAGAAGGTTGCTGCACTGACAATTTGCAGTCACATCCAGGATTTGCTTAAAACCAGGAGAAACATCCTATTTCTGATAGCTGGATTGTTACTGGCATGGGACACTTCCTATAAACCTCTCCTTTCCTTCATTGACAGCAAACAGTTTGCTGTTGATCCAGATACTTCAATTTTTGGAAGTAATGTTATTATCACAGACTTTCTAGTTGCTAGAAAGACTGAAAAAATCACAGATAACAGAAAGGGGCTCAATTCCGTCATGATTTTTGTATTAGTGAGGTTTATGTTACAAACACATTGCTAGATTTCTGGCATCGGACTTGCTATTATATAAGAGGGGAAAACATGGTTTTTATCTGTAACACAGGTAAAGCCCCATCTACTCTAACTCCAAAAGCTCTGACTGAAAGCATTTTGGTTCTCAATACTGTTGACCTGCTGTTGGATTAATTTGAAATACTGCTTTTTCCCACAGTGTGAGATAAACCAAAAGACTAAAAATGAATGAGCTGTGTATTCTTCAGGTCAGGTTAAGCACAGTATTGATTGTTTTCTTTTTCTATATGTCAGTGCTATGCTTCCGCACATATCTCTAAAATCTCAGATGTTCAGGAGCAAACACAAATGAGAAAAACCCAGGAGTTAAACTCTGGGGGTCTGGCCTCCCACAGCATATATTGACAGGACAGGACTTCTTGCTGCTTTTTATGTCTGAGTGAACATTGATTTTGATGCCTTACCTCCTGGTGGGCTCCTCTAGGCCGCTGAGCAGAAGCTCTTGCTTTTACCAGCAGGACTCTGTCCCCTGCTAACTGTGCTAATGAGGAATGGCAGAAGGAGGAGCACAGCTTAGAGGAAGATGCTCTTGTGGGGAGAAACCTCCTGGGTTCTATTTTTAAGGATAGATGTTGTCTCTCCCTATGGAGTTTTCTTTGCTAATTTGCTTTCCAGAGCTCAGGCCAAAGGCTGCAAGGTAGATTTGATGTGGTTTTAGTGCAGCTAATTAAATTAGAATTGTGTTGGCCTCACTGCAGCTCCTTGCTCTGTCTCAGGCTGGACTGGTAAGCTTGGGGGTGCTCTGCATGGGGAACATGAAAAGGCATCAGAAGCCAAGGTGATGTCATCAACATTTGGGTTTTCTGAGTTTCAAACCTCAGAGGAGCAAACCACACAAAATCCCAAAAACCATATTTCTTAAGCTTGTGCCTCCTTTGTGAGAGGTGGATGCAAGACTACACAGTTTTACTTGCAAAACTTAACCTCTCAATTGGTTTTGAGACATTGACTGTTGGCTTTTTTTGGGAAGGATACCATTGTGAGTGACAGCTTCTGGCAGATTGGAGGTGTCAGAGGGATGTCATGGATATGCATGGAGTTGAAGTAATCACACATTATTTTTACAGTAAAATTCCATGCTCATGGGTAGTAGGCTACAACCTCACACTGAGAAAAGGCAACATCCTGGCTCCCAAAAATGACAGTGTCAGCTGGCTTGGTGCAGTGACTAAAGTGTGAAAGAATCTTGACTTTTCTTTGGTGATTGAGAAGAATTCTAAAATCCAGTTTCAATTTTGAATTTAGACTCTTCACTAGCAACAAACCAGAAAAGAACTTTGCTTGTAAGAACAAAAACCACCCAACCACAATACCTATTTTGACCCATTTAGTTTGATAGTCCTGAGTTTTACAATCTGTAGGTATTGTAACCCAGGGAAAAAGTACTCTATTAGACAGAAACAAGCTGTTAATCTATACTGTACATAGTGAGGGAAAGTAATTGCAAAAGAAGACAGTGAAGGAAATTAGACGGATCATGGAATATGAGATGCCAAAATTAGGCAGAAATAAAAAGAAAAGCTTCAATTTCCTCAAATAAAAGAGGAGAAGTAGCAAAAGGTATTTTTATAAGCAATTAAAATCTTTCATGAGAGGAAAGAACAGGTGCACAGATCTGACAGTCCATGGTGTTTCGGGGTGAATGAAAGTACTGACTGGCCAGGTGGCCTTTGCTAAATGTAAATCTCAATGTCTGAAGGATCCACCAGCCATGCTTCCAATGCAGTGTTAGGAAACCATTGACAGTATTGTTAAACTTTTCTGGAGGTTAGTGCGTGGTAAGGAATGTGACACACTCAATATCATGTTTCTTAGCCCAGTTATCTATGAGGTTGTTTTAGAAATGAGTCTTGTTGACTGACTCAATTCTTTCTAGGGTGACTTACTTTTCAAGGCCTGGGGTACTGTTTCAGAAGGTGAGCACCGGGCACAGGATATGTTTCCAGACACCCAGGGATTGTTTCTCCCATGGAAAGCACATGGTAAGCTGGCCTTGGTGGGTTTATGGGAGTGATATGTGTCCAATCTGGTTATACTTCCTCCCCATATTTATATTTCAGCCAGTGTCCTGTCTACCAAGGAGGTTTTGGCCACTTGGCTTGCTAAATTGCACCACATATTTCACTTTTATGAGTAACCTCTGTGATAGTGTGATCCATGTCCACCCTTTGGTCATGAATCCAGCTACATGCTCCATCTCTTTCTTGATGGTCTTAATGTGTAATGAGACCACCAAGTTATAAATAATTCCAATTTGTGTTACCCATCCAGATTCACTTGAACCACTTCAACATCAGCAGCTTAATTAACCATGGAGCAGCAGTTACATGATGTGCAGAGGAGACTCTTCTTTTGAACCTCCAGCCCAGCACCCGCAGGTGTGGTACCAGTAGGAACTGTACTTCTTTGCTGTGACACTTGAAGGGCCTGCATGGGATGGGACATTTGAAGGGACCCACATTCACGCTGAATATGGTCTCCCAGTCTGGGGATCTTCTCTCTGGGGGTGGTTCAGGGTGTTGAGCACTGTGACAGGTGCCATGATGTGGGTCCCACTGTGCAGGAGATAGGTAGTAAAAGCTCAACAGGACTAGAACACGAACAACCTGGATTTGCAGCTTGCCCTACCCTCAGCAGGAGGTTACTATAGATGCTGCCAGAAGTCCATTACAGTGCTTTCTTCTTCATTCTATCCCTTCCTCTCTCCCTTCCTCTCGCTCCCCATCTTGCTCTCTATTTCTTTCTTCACAATGGAAACAAAACTTCGTATTTTTCACTCAACCAACTAATGGTCAAAATTGCCATTTCTTAAATTCAACATTTAAATGTGTTGAATAACTGCAGAAGACTGGGCCCTTCTTTCTCCTGAGTTTTGATTCACTGGCAAAAGATAGCTGATGTTTGAGATTTTTTATTTTCCAAAGTCACACTTGTGACATTGCACTTCATGTTTATGAGAAAACAGAGTTTTGGTACTGATGTGTAATTGGTAAAGGACAACCAGTATAATTAAACCATAAAAATGCAGCCAAAGGATGTTATTTATAGGTCACCCCTCGTTCGCAAAAAAAGGTTAGTTTCAAGCAGAGACGTACAAAGACAAAATCCAATCATCCTACTAATAAATTTTTGCCCTAAGAGCTTTCCATCTGATATTTGTGGGTCCGCATTTCAACCTTTAGGTCTGAAATACACTTTTTTCCCTACCTGTTAGCTTGAGTTCTGAACAATTTACTTCACGCACTTAAATCCTTTTTTCTGAGATGCTTTTGGTGTTAGCTCTCAGTGACTAGATTGTTTTGTATAGGAAAGTATTGGAATTTGTGTGGATTTCAGCAAACACATTCAGCGCACATCTAGCAAACTCTTGGAATATTTCTCACACAGGTGTATATCTGTATAAAAACTGTGTATCTCTATAGTTGTCTGACAGAGAAAATATCACTGAATGAAACTCAAATCCTGCATTGCTCCTTGTCTACTTGCTTCCAAGTCAAGGCAAATTTTGTTCATGATTGAGTGGGACATATTCACCTGTTCACAAGCAAATTCTTCTTGCCATTCACACAGAGGCAAGATTGTTTTGTGGATTTGCTCTAATCGGACAGGAATTAAGGCCTACCTGTCACTAGAACTAAAGCTGATGCATTAGGTTGCAAAGTCTTGAGTAATTTGGCCTGGTGACTGGCATTGTAGAGAGTTGTTCTGGAATTAAATGACACTTGAAGACACGTGTAGTCTACCATATTTCTGGCATACTAGAAGTGAAAAAAAAAAACCTTTGAAACATGATTTTATCCTTTTTTCCTCCTCCTCCTCCTCCCAGGAATTTCAATGTCTGAGGTCTAAGCTCTTCAGCTGCCTCACAAACATTGTTTTAATTCAGACAGGCATCCATGCCTTGAGCCACAAATCATGACTGTGGCTGTGAAGCTTGAAGCAATGTAGGTTTATAGCACTAAAAGTAATAATGCATTCCCAGGTTAAGCCAAGTATTTCCCAAGTAACTCTACCTATCCTCAGGGATGTTTCAAAAAGGATCATTGTAAAAGCTGGGAATCAGGAGAAAGAGTGTCATCAAAATTAAAAAGACAGGTTTCTGAGATCTTTATATTTCTATAAAAAGAGATTCAAAATTGTTCATATATGGAACATTGACTAAGAAGTGAATGACAGATTGCCAAAGTAATTGGGGAAAAAAATACCATAAGTAAAACTATGTTTACATGTAGATAATAAGTAAACCACCTTGCTAAGAAAAAAACCAGACCTGCCAATACTAAAACCAATAAGGCTGTTTCATCTGTCTCAATACAAAAAAAAAAAAAACACTGAAAAGAATCAGAGGTCATTAAGACGATTAGTATATACAGGAAATTCCAGGGATTGGGAAAAAATGAACCAAACTGTAGAGTGCAATTCCCAGAGTTAACCTGGAATTTATTGGTGGATTTGTTGCAAAATTTCTGAGAGCAGACTGGAAAAGCATAGGGGCTGGTCAGCCCATGGGTGGGCATTTAGAGCAGTGTGAGGGCTGTTTCTGAGACCAACTGCAGGGAAGAAGAGCAGCAGACAATCACTGGGACAGTCTCTTTGCTGGCTGTGGAGTTTTTGTCAGTCAGTTCCCTGTGGCTGGGGGAGCTGTCACGGGGCAGGGAGGGCCAGGGCTGGCAGTGGCTGCTCAGGGATGGCTTTGGCCCGTGTCCCTCCAAGCAGCCACTGCCCAAGCAGCTGCGCTGCCCCCGGGCTCTCCTCCCAGCCTGCTGGGCTTTGTTGGGTGGCACAGCCTGTGCCAAGGGGCGGCAAGGTGCCTGCAGGCCCCAGCTCTGGGGCAAACGGAGAACGTCCTACCCGCATCCACCGTGCTGCCAGCTCAGCAGTGCAGCACAGCACGGGCTCACGCTCCCCATTGCTCCCACAGAAGTGCTTGGCATATCAGACACTAACGCCCAGAATCTACGGAACACCCCAAGAATTATCTGCCCCCAGGATGTGCGCAGCTCCTGCATGTTAGGCCCGGTAGTGACACTGTTCACTGTGCCTATTTCCTTGGTGCTGTGCTATGTTGGGTTCCAGTGGTGGAAGGAAAAGAAACAGTAAGCTGTGCTCATCTCTACCGTTCAGCTTCCTTAAATGCTGCTTATATTCAGCTAACAGTCCAGTGAGGCTGCTGTGGAGTTTTTCCAGTCCATGGTTGTCCAAAGTACTCTGGGAACGGTTCTGCTGCTGCCCAGAGCTTTCATTGGCCTCCTAATTGCTGGGCCTTGTCCTGGGGTCCCGCTGGGGCTGCAGCCAGTGCTGGCTCCCACTGAGGCTGCCTGGCCCAGAGCAGCCCCAGGGGCACAGGGCAAAGGCAGAGCAATGTGGGGAGGAGAAAGAGCAGGGACGAGATTGCCCTGGAAAGACAGAGGAGATCTGGGGCCCACTCCTGGCCATGGAGCCTGCCCAGAGCCGTGCCCTGCTCGCCAGGGCCTTGAGGGACAGCTGTGCAGCTGGGCCAAGCTGTGCCAGCAGCTCCAGCCATGCTGGGGAGCCTTGCCAGCTCGCTCTGGGCCCTGCTGTGCAGGAGGCTCCCTGTGTGCCACTGGCAGCTGGGGCCTCAGCCACCTCCTCTCTCCACAGTCACACCTCTCGACAGCAGCTAAAGGACACTGACAGGTTCTCACGCCCAGATAACTTGAGTAGCTCTTCCAGCAGTGGTGAGGACCTGGGTAACCCCAACAAAAGCTCTCAGAGGACAACTCCAGAACAGCTGCCATATAGGAGGAAGCAGCAGATCCCTGTGGAAATCCCAGTGCCACCTCCAGGCCTCCCTGTGGGAATCCCTGAGCCTCCTCCACTCCCAGTAGGAATTCCTGAGCCTCCTCCACTCCCCACAGGGATCTTCAATATGCCTCCACCCCACTCCAGTCCATCCCAACCTGTGCCGCAATCCCAAAACCAGTTCAGCACCTTCCATACCCAGCTGAGACCACCACGTCCCCCTCCTCCCAAAATCATCTGACCTGTCTTCCAAAGGACACTGAAGGTGCTTTTGTCCCCCACCCCATGTCCCCATTCAGGAGCCTTGCCCAGCATTTTTGCTGCAATAAAGAGATGAAGTTGTAACCTCAGTGTCCAGGTCGTAGCAGCAGCAAAGCCCACCCAGCAGCAGCACTGGCTGAGCTCCATGCCCAGGAGCAGCCATGGATGCCCACGGTGTGGGCAGGCAGGAGCCAGGCAGGGGCTGCTGTGACCAGTGGCAGGGCTCCGAGGGCTGGGGGAGCCCATGCTGAGCGTCCCTGGGCTGAGGGCACATTTCCTTCCCTGGCATCATCTGGGCCTGGGCCCCATGAGGCAGGCATGGATATTTTGGGTTCTCTGCTGAGGTGTGCTGGGGTCACTCATGAAGCATAAAGGAGTATTAATGGCCTCTCCTAAGGTGTGCAGGCTGCCCTCATGAGGTGTGCAGCAGGGTAACATTTGAGGGGACTTTTACTCTTCTCAAGACAGACAAGGGTCACTTGGCCGCGGTTTTGCAAAGCTGGGAGAAAGCCTCTTGCTAAGCCTTGGGCCTGGCTGCGGGCACAGCGGGCGGGTGGAGCCCATCCCCTGGGGCCAGGCCGGGCTGCTCAGGCCGGGCAGGGCCGGGCCGGCTCGGGCCCCGGCAGGGAAGGGCCGCGAACCTGAGCTCTGATGAGGCTGCTGAGCTCCGCCCTGGCCCTGTGCTGCAGCCCAACACATTTACAGCTGGGCCGTGCCCTGGCCCACAGGAGGCACCCGGGGCTGCAACTGAGGCTGTGCCTTCTCCAACTCAAGTGGGCTGTCTCTGTTCCTTTGGAGGATCCTGAGCCTTGTACCTCGGCCTGATGGTGCAAAGATGCCTCCAGCAACCCTGAGTTTTCAGAAATAAAGGCTTTGTGCTGATTAATATGAAAAGCTGTATGGGTGGCCTGCAGCTAATGTTCTTTTGTTGCCTGGCCCCCAGTCAGTGCTCGAGTCTAAATGACTGACCCAGCCCTGAGCTGCTCTTTAGACTGATTTGATGAAAGGGACTGAAGCTCTAGTGAGTCCAATTCTCCAGGAAAACAAGTACAGCAACTTGGATACTGCTGGTGACAAAAGCAGAGTGCAGAGTTGAACCTGTGAGGCCACCTCACTGCCGCCTCCCCCCACTCTTTTATTTTCATTTTGTTTAACATTCTGAGTGCCAGCCTTTGCATGAAATGGGCTCTCAGCAAGGAGCTGCTGGGCCTCCTGGCTGTGTCCATTTGTGCTCCCAGTGCTTCTGGTCTGGTTGGGCTGGTGTGATAAATAGGTATGATTCGTGCTGATGAAAACTGAAACAGTAATCAATATTGATACAGTAATTAATATTTAGGAACAACAAAATAGTTAAAAGTTGTAATGCCAAAGAAGAGAGAGAGAGGAAGGGCTCCGCCACCCCCCCACCCCCCCCCGTCAGATGTTCACAAGGACAGGAGGAAAGAAGCTGAAGAGAAAGTTGCTAAAAATGAGCAGAAAGGAAGCAAAACCTGTTTGGGTCCGAGAAAATGCTAATTATAAGGGATTTATTGCCTTGATATGTAGATATAATGATATGTTATTCTTGGCTTACATTGTACTGGCTTGACGCGCATGTGTAACCCAAAGGTGAATTAAAGGACAAAGAAGAAGACTATAGAGCCTTCATCAGTGACCGCCCCCAAAGACTTGTGCGACCACCAAACCGAGTAGTGGCGCATGCGTGGTAAAAGTGGTAATGCAAGCAGAGATAGAGATATGACAAACCGAAAATGGGAGGAGATGGTATTGACACATGGCATATAAGGGGTGATTTTCTCTTGGCAAGCTTGTGTGTGATGTGGCAAGGGTCCAAGAGCCCTGCACTCCGTACCCCACCGTTATCTTTTGCTTATGCGCTATTATTGGAACCAAATTATCCCTTATTTTAACCAAATTATATTATATCCAATTTTATATTTTTGATTTTAACTATTCAATTAAAATTGTTACTACTTTTAATATTGTTTGGTTTTTTATGATGGGATAATTGGGCAAACATAACAGCTGGGACACTTGTCCATCATGCCTATGTGTCTGTTTCCTGTCATTCCAATGCACAGCCCTTTCCCACTGCTTGTCATTTAAATACTGTAATTATTTTATTGGATAACTTACACCTTGTTATAAATGTGAAGCTTGACTAGGCCAATATTCAAGCAGCAATCAATTTATTAATTAGTATGGTAAAGTATGATCCATACAGTGGTAGGTAAAGTGGGGGAAGTTTTCCCTCCCAATGCACACCGATAGTTGAGGCTTACAAGTATTGATAGGGGCATTCATAAGCTTTCTCAAGAATTTCTACTTCCAATTTTTACTCATCATTAGTTTTTACTCCCAATTTTGTGTCACAATTCGATACTCTATTGTGATTTAGTTTTTCTCAGGATGTACTGCAGAAAAGGAGTATCCCAGGTGGTCGTGGTCCGGTTTCCAAAATAAGGAAGAAGTATTCCATCTGGTGAGGTCCAGCTCTCCAGATGTGGGTCCAACTTTTAATTGCAAGGACTATAAATCTCATGACAGTGATGTCCAGCTTCCCTTGGTCAAAACTATTAATCCTTGAGTTGATGTTCATCTTCTTTTCTCAAGCTGCTTTTCTCTGTTTTGTTAAGGCCTGAGATAAGCATGCTTCCTTTTGATATATTCTAAAGCTGTACTTTCCAAGATCCTTACTACAAGCAATATTCTAAAAGGATACTTAATTTATACTAAAATTAAAAGGCTAATACTGCAAAGCTCTTTAAGGCTTAGCTACAAGCAGAAAGTTCCTGTCAAACAGGAACATCCTTAATGCTTTAATTCAAATGCTCCTAAATCAAGTTAAGACTCATAAAGGTTAATTGCGAACAAAAGATAGGTTCAAAGGCCTTTTTCCATGCTTTACTTTCCTCAGTTATTGTTAGAATTTGTCTTTATAACTGTCCCATGGTTGGTTTCCACACATATCACAATGACAAATACAGACGCGGCCTGTATGTACCTGACACATAACACAGCTTGGTATTTCACAGTCCTGCACTTCAGGATATTAAATTGTGTTAATCAGACTTTGTCCCATCATGAGTTTCTGGAACACATTTTCAAGCCTTGCAGCTGTAGCCCAAGGGAAGCTGTTTCTGTCTTGCATCACCAAACTGGCAGGGTTTTTGCAAAGACAGCCCTTTAGAAAGGACTTGTTGTGTGCATTAACATCTAAGGGGCTGCTTTCAAAGACAGACCAAAACCCCATGAACAAACAGCAAATCTACCAAACAACATATTTTTTAAAAGTACTTTATTTGTAGCTTTTGTTCTTAATGTTTTCCAGTTGGCCACCTTTTCCACTGCAGTGTCTTTCTTTGGACAGAAAAGCCCCCTTGCTAGATGATGTGACTTAACAAGGAAAACAGAACTCACACACAATGCATTTATTAGAGCTAAACATGGAGGTTCCCATGATCACAGTCATAATCATTGATTTTCAGTTTATTTTGGTTTCAGATAGTTTTCAGAAGGGTGAGAACAGTACCTCAGATCCCCTGGGTGTGTTGGTGCCATAGCCACTTATTATCTCTTCTTTCTTGTTATCTGTCCTTTCTGTAGTTCTGTAGTTCCTCTGCCCATTTGTTGCTCTTGGATCACTGCCTCCTTCACCTGATTTTTATCTTTTCCTGGATTTGTGAGGATTTTTGTGTTGGTTTTGGTTTTTTTTCTTGGTGGTTGTTTTGTTTGCCTGTTCTATTTGGTCACAGTTTTGCTATTGGTTTTTGGGTTTTTTTATCCCCTTAACAGCAAAAATCAGCTTGTGATTTGTATTGTGAAGTTGTGATACACAGGTGTTGCACATAAAGGTTGTTTTTGTTTTTAAAGTCATCTCAGACATGCAAGGCCCTGTGTCTTTGAAAACTGTGTGCTCTTGAGTCGATATGCAAAATAATTAGACTCCACAGTCTGATGTAGTTATGAAGTGGAAATGTATTGTCAGCAGCCAACACAAGCGATATAGCTCTCATGAAAGCTTGTGCCCTGAGCCTCGGTCTGACCCACATCTTCATTCTCAAAGATGTTCCATGTTCATTACATTGCACAACATTGCCATGCATATTCAAACCCTGGCCCCTCCTGTCCTCGCCTCACATGGTAATCAGATCCAGGTCCTTCTGGGCACGCATTGTTTGCTGTGGTGCTCGCACGGGGGTCTCTCAGTGATCTCTGAGGCCGAAGACTGTGGTCTTCCTCATGACTGAACTTTGGAACTTTTCTCCTTTGTGCGTGCGCTTGGGTCCCTTGGTGGGGGTGCAATCTGGGGGTATAGCTAAGGCCATGAGGTCACAGCAGGCTCTGAGGTCACAGAGGTGCCAGAGCCCCGTGCTTGCACAGCAGGCTTCCTGTTGAAGGTCCAAGAGTATGAGAACGGACTCTGGCTGTTGCCCGTAGGTAACACGGGTAAATTGTAGAGGAGGGCAGGTGCCCAAGCTGTTGGTGGCCCAAGCCCTGCGAGGCTAGCCCAGTTGCAGTCCTAGTTGGACCAGGGCGGCGGGCTCGGGAGGGGTGGAGGTGGGGGGATCTCGGGAGGCTTCCGCTTCAAGGCCGGGCTGGGGGGCCGTGGGGGAGGCACGGAGGGCTGGTGCTCTGCTTTCTTGGGCAACTCCTGCTGCCGAGGCCTCGGGTGAGAGCTGTCAAAGGCGACGGTCTCTGGGCTCTCTGGGGGAGAGGGAGAGGCACGCCTTCTCGGCCGGGATGCTGGAGCGGCGGCAGCGCGACTGTGGAGAGAGGAGGTGGCTGAGGGCCCAGGTGCCAGTGGCACACAGGGAGCCTCCTGCACAGCAGGGCCCAGAGCTGGCAAGGCTCCCCATCACGGCTGGAGCTGCTGGCACAGCTTGGCCCAGCTGCACAGCTGCCCCTCAAGGCCCCGACGAGCAGGACACAGCTCTGGGCAGGCTCCGTGGCCAGGAGTGGGCCCCGGAGCACCTCTGCCTTTCAAGGGCAATCTCGTCCCTGCTCTTTCTCCTCCCCACCGTGCTTTGCCTCTGCCCTGTGTCCCCGGGGCTGCTCTGGGCCAGGCAGCCTCAGTGGGAGCCAGCACTGGCTGCAGCCCCAGCGGGCACCCCAGGACAAGGCCCAGCAATTAGGAGGCCAATGAAAGCTCTGAGCAGCAGCAGGACCCTCAGCACAGTTAGTTGGACAACCATGGACTGGCCACAACTCCACAGCAGCATTTCTGTTCCCTGAATGTTCTTGACTATGTGCAGCCTATAAAGAAGCTAGAGGGTAGAGATGGGCCAACACTTACCGTTTCTTTCCCTTCCACAACCGGAACCCCGCATCGCACAGTACCACGGAAATTGGCACAGTGAACAGTGTCACTACCGTGCCTATCATGCAGGACCTGCGCACGTCCTGGGGGCAGATAATTCTCGGTGTTTTCCGTGGATTCTGGGCGTTTGTGTCTGACATGCCAAGCACTTCTGTGGGAGCAATGAGGAGCGTCAGCCCGTGCTGTGCTGCACTACTGAGCTGGCAGCACGGTGGATGCGGGCAGGACGTTCCCGGTTTCCCCCAGAGCTGGGGCCTGCAGGCACCTGGCCGCCCCTTGGCACAGGCTGTGCCACCCAACGAAGCCCAGCAGGCCGAGAGGAGAGCCCGGGGGCAGCGCAGCTGCTTGGGCAGTGGCTGCTTGGAGGGACACGGGCCAAAGCCATCCCTGAGCAGCCACTGCCAGCCCTGGCCCTCCCTGCCCCGTGACAGCTCCCCCAGCCCCAGGGCACAGAGTCAGGCCCTGTCAGGACCCAGTGCAGCCCCTGCCCAGTCGGGAGCCAAGGCTGGCTCTGGCCCTGGGCTGGCGGCAGGGCTCCCGCTCGGGGCTGCTCCTGTGCCTTGGGCCTCTGGGCACTCAGAGCCAGCTCCAGAGCAGCTGCAGAGGGAGCGATGTTGGTGCACGAGTCCTCTTTCCCCAGGGCTGTGGACGAGCTCCAGAGGCTCCTCCAGCTTTGGCTGCTGCTGGGCTGGGCAAGGGCAGGCCCTGGGGAAAAGAGCTGACGCCACAGAGCCCCACCAAGGGCTGCGCCTGGTGGAGCAATTATCCCCTGTACCTGTGCCCATGTCTGGCATCTCCTCCTTTCCTGCATCAGTGGCTGGCACAAAGCCATTGCTTCCTACAGGATATGGCCCCACCTGCATGGACTTTTTCTCCATCGCTTGAGAAAAGAAAAAGGACAGCTGGGTCAGATGGAACCATTGCAGGAGGTGGCAACTTCAGGAGACAATACTTGTCAAGTCGTGGATAAGGATCAGGAAAATGGCCAGGATATTGGGGCTGGGCCAGGGCCCTCCCTGACTGAAAAAGCCCCTACACCTGATCTGACTGGAGATTAGGAAATTGCAGGGCATCTCAGGGCATCTATGGCTCGTGGTGCAGTTTGGGCTGCCTGTGAACTGATGCCAAATGCCTTCCTGCAGAGGCTGGGGAGAAGCTGCAGCCAGGCCAGGCTGGCAAACAGCCCTGCAGGGCGTGGAAGCAGCAGCGGGGCAGCGAGGCTGCCATGGATCCTTTCCCGCTGTGCCGGGCACGGCATGTCCAGATGTGCAGCCAAAGCCCCCGGCTGCTGAGCCCCATGACAAGGCAGAGGGAAATGCACCCACCACGGCGTCTCTCCAGGTCATTCAGCATCTGCTCCAGATGTTTCGCTGCCTCCAAGGATTTCATGTCTCCTATGTCTCGGTTCTTCCATTTAGGAGGACCTTAATGGGAAGTTCCATTTCTCCTTCAGGCCCAAGCGGCAGTGAGAGCACCTGGGTGATTGGTGCCCTCCAAGGCACTCCCGCAGCTCAGCCTTCCACTCAGGAGCAGGGCCAGGGGCACCTCGTGCCTGCAGTGGCCCCACACTGGGATGGAAGGAGCCCCTTGTGGGGCAGTCAGGGCAGAAAGGACTCCCTGGAGCTGCTGCAGCTCCAAACCCAGCCCCAGGCAGGGCCAGGGCTTGGCAGTGGCAGCAGGAGCACCTCAGGCTCCCTGGGGCCGGCAAAGGAGCTGAGAAAGGCTCAGCCCCGGGGCACAGCCCTGGGCCCGGCCCCTTCCCTCTCTGCTCTTCTCTGTGGCTGCACAGAGCACACAGAAGGACACACTGGCATTGAACACGGGAGGAGGATGGACAGCTAAATGATCCTTCCTCCCACTGACAGCGATCCTGTGGGATCACAGAAGGGAGCAGGGCAAGATTTCCAGATTCTTTAAAGCCAGAGATTGTGTTAAGGGACAGGGCTCATGACTGAGCCCTTGCCACATGGACACTGATTATTTTTCAGGAAAGGAACACAGAGAACTTGCCTCCACCATGCCCTAGAGTCTTCATATTGTCATTCACCAGCTTTTCCATATAAGCCATCTTATCGTCCCAGTCTAGAAGAGGGCAAAGACCAGGTCATTTCCATGGTGTGCTGGGATCCCCCACTGCTTACAGTAAATGGGCACTGCAAGGGGGCCATGTAAGGCTGTGGGAGCCACATGTGAATGCACAAGCCCAAACTGCACAGGGGCCTGGGCAGCTCTGGGCTGGCTCCTGGTCACTCTCCACCCTCTTTGCAGGCCCTGTGACACATCCCCGGTCAGCCCAGGGCCCATGGGCGCTCTCTCCCGCCCCCAGTGGAAACCCTCCCTAAGTACCCTGGGGAAAACCATCCCCAGCGCTTCCCGGGGAGCAGGGAGCGCTGTCCCGGGAAAGGGGAGCCAGGCTGCCGGCTCACCTGCTCCCCGCGCTTGCAGCGGAGCAGCCTGGGCAGCCCTGGCAGGCAGGGCCACGGCCAGGAGGAGCAGGAGGAAGAGGCGCAGAGCAAGGGCCATGGTGCCTTGCCCTCTGCCAGTCCCGCAGCGCTTGCTGCCACCGCTGTCCTGACACCGCTGTCCCAATGTCAGCACCACTGCTGCCACTGCCACTGCTGCTGCCGCAACAGTTGTGCTCAAGCACTGACTGCTCGCTCCTTGTGCTGCTGTGCAACCACGGGGCTCTGGCACCTCTGTGACCTCAGAGCCTGCTGTGACCTCATGGCCAGGGTGGAGTTGTGTGGGCACTGGGATCTGCCTTCTTTGGCAGGGAGCTGCTCTGTCCAAGGGCTGTGACACAGTCCCAGCCCAGCTGATCTCACAGGCTGGGCCATGAAGGGATGGAGAGCAGCCCTGCCAAGAAGGACTTGGGGGTGCTGCAAGATGAGAGGCTGCACATGAGCCAGCCATGTGCATCCAAAGGAGAGTGCCCAGCAGCTTGAAGGAGGTGATTCCACCCCTCTGCTCTGGTGAGACCCCACCTGGAGTACTGTGGAAGAGGTTTTACAGGGACCTCTGTGAGTCATTGAGAAGTTTGATAAGAGGATCCATGTTTAGCCCTGAAAGAATCCCTACCAAGGTTGTTGACATAGAAACCAAGAAAGAAAGAAGGATAAATAAGATAAATCTGGAACTGCCTATTCCAAGAAGCACTTTGCTTGTCTCTCATGACCAGTGAGTAAAGTGCAAACTTATGAGCTTTGTAAGAATGCAGAACAAGCATGCATGCTAGAATAAAAACAGGGTTTGAAGCCTTCTGGAAACGGAGTGTGTTGCTTTGTACTGTCTCCATCTCTACCACGACAGAGTACTGCATCCAGCTCTGGGCTCCCCACACAGGAAGGCCATGGTCCTGTTGGATCTAGTCCAGAGGAGGGACAAAATGCTCTGAGGGCTGGAGCCCTTCTGCTTTGGAGACAGGCTGGGAGAGCTGGTGGCGTTCAGCCTGGAAGAGAGCAGACTCAAGGGAGACCTGATTGCTGCCTTTCAGTACCTGAAGGGGGCTTGTAAAAGAGATGGGACAGAACTTGTAGTAGAGCCTTTTGTGAGCAGAGCGAGGGGGAATGGCTTTAGTCCAAAAGACGGTCCATTCAGACTGGACAAAAGAAACCCATTCTTTCACTGTAGGGTTTGAAAGCCTGACACAGGTTGCCCAGAGAGGTGGACATCCATCCCTGCAAACATTCAAGCTCACGCTCTGAGCAACCTGACCTACTTAAAGGTGTCCCTGCTCAGTGCAGGGCATTGGACTAGATGGCCTTTAAATGTCCCTTCCAAGCCAAGCCATTCTGTGTTCCTGGGCACTATCAAAGCAGTGCTGGATTAGTGCTGGGGTGATTATGTGGCACCTGTATTTTGGTAGTTGGGTCCTTTAGCAATTGGCCCTGAGAGCATTCATGGTCTGGGCAGTGAAGTCTGCAAACAACAGACAGTGTGCTCAAGGAGAAACAGGGGAGGAACACTGCTGTAGCTCAGATAAATGCCAGCATTTTGCTGCCCATTCCTAGTTAAGAAATAAAGGAATGTCCTGAAGATCCCTTCATGTGGGTGCATTATTGGCTGTATCAGTACTTGTGTTCTGCAAAACAGGGAATTTGCTACAACTTCTTGCCCCATTTATCACTGAATGAAACTCAAATCCTGCATTGCTCCTTGTCTACTTGCTTCCAAGTCAAGGCAAATTTTGTTCATGATTGAGTGGGACATATTCACCTGTTCACAAGCAAATTCTTCTTGCCATTCACACAGAGGCAAGATTGTTTTGTGGATTTGCTCTAATCGGACAGGAATTAAGGCCTACCTGTCACTAGAACTAAAGCTGATGCATTAGGTTGCAAAGTCTTGAGTAATTTGGCCTGGTGACTGGCATTGTAGAGAGTTGTTCTGGAATTAAATGACACTTGAAGACACGTGTAGTCTACCATATTTCTGGCATACTAGAAGTGAAAAAAAAAACCTTTGAAACATGATTTTATCCTTTTTTCCTCCTCCTCCTCCTCCCAGGAATTTCAATGTCTGAGGTCTAAGCTCTTCAGCTGCCTCACAAACATTGTTTTAATTCAGACAGGCATCCATGCCTTGAGCCACAAATCATGACTGTGGCTGTGAAGCTTGAAGCAATGTAGGTTTATAGCACTAAAAGTAATAATGCATTCCCAGGTTAAGCCAAGTATTTCCCAAGTAACTCTACCTATCCTCAGGGATGTTTCATAAAGGATCATTGTAAAAGCTGGGAATCAGGAGAAAGAGTGTCATCAAAATTAAAAAGACAGGTTTCTGAGATCTTTATATTCCTATAAAAAGAGATTCAAAATTGTTCATATATGGAACATTGACTAAGAAGTGAATGACAGATTGCCAAAGTAATTGGGGAAAAAATTACCATAAGTAAAACTATGTTCACATGTAGATAATAAGTAAACCACCTTGCTAAGAAAAAAACCAGACCTGCCAATACTAAAACCAATAAGGCTGTTTCATCTGTCTCAATAGAAAAAAAAAAAAAAAAAAAACACTGAAAAGAATCAGAGGTCATTAAGACAATTAGTATATACAGGAAATTCCAGGGATTGGGAAAAAATGAAGCAAACTGTAGAGTGCAATTCCCAGAGTTAAGCTGGAATTTATTGGTGGATTTGTTGCAAAATTTCTGAGAGCAGACTGGAAAAGCATAGGGGCTGGTCAGCCCATGGGTGGGCATTTAGAGCAGTGTGAGGGCTGTTTCTGAGACCAACTGCAGGGAAGAAGAGCAGCAGACAATCACTGGGACAGTCTCTTTGCTGGCTGTGGAGTTTTTGTCAGTCAGTTCCCTGTGGCTGGGGGAGCTGTCACGGGGCAGGGAGGGCCAGGGCTGGCAGTGGCTGCTCAGGGATGGCTTTGGCCCGTGTCCCTCCAAGCAGCCACTGCCCAAGCAGCTGCGCTGCCCCCGGGCTCTCCTCCCGGCCTTCTGGGCTTTGTTGGGTGGCACAGCCTGTGCCAAGGGGCGGCAAGGTGCCTGCAGGCCCCAGCTCTGGGGCAAACGGAGAACCTCCTGCCCGCATCCACCATGCTGCCAGCTCAGCAGTGCAGCACAGCACGGGCTGACGCTCCCCATTGCTCCCACAGGTGCAGCCGGCCCCACCACACGTGTTCCTGATTCCCAGGAGGGGTGTGAAAAATGGAAATCACTTGTTTGTAAAATTGTAAAACTTTATTTTTAATAAATTTTGTTATAAAAATAGCAATATCATTAGAGTGCTAAAAATTTTGGACAATTTGGATTAGGACAATAGGAGACAATAGAATGATAGAGTTACAGACATCTGGGTACCTATTTTCTGGGCAGCATAAGCCCGAAAAAGGACAGACATTAACAGAGGATTAACCCTTAAAAACAATAACCTGTTGCATATTTGTGCATCTCGTATATGATGCATTACTTCCATTCAAACACAGGATTTTGTCTGGTCCTCGTCAACTTCTCCCTCTTAATCCTAACCGGCTTCCTGAGGGCTGAGCGACGCAGGAAGAAGTTAGTTTCTTCTGATAGGAGAGCAATACATTCTTTTTCTCTGACAAATTGCAGTGTTCTATGGCTGCTATATTAGCAAAAAGCCAATCATAAAATACATATTTCTCAGAGGACCTTGGAATGGTTTGCTGTTGGGGAACACTCTGTTTGCATGGGATAAGGGCAAGTTTGACGTTCTATTGATGCTGGAAAGGATTTGGAAGCACTCAACACAGCCCTGACTGAGAGCTTCCCTGTTGCAGTGCATGTTTTTGATTGTAATGCGGTCCTAGTAGTCAGTTTTATGACACCCCCTTATTTGGTATTGTTATACCACATTTTATTGCCAATGGGTTGTTCCTTCCACCCCCGCCCCCCCCCCCCCCCCCCGTGTTGTTGGCTTTCCCCTACTTGTCCATCTCCCCAAAGTCCTGCCCTTTTGTTCCCTGTTCCTCCTCCCATTCAATGTCAATCCCTCCCCAATCCTGCCCCTTTCTCTAGAAACTTCCCTGTCCATTTGGGATGCTTTGAAACTCTATTGGTTTGTTTAAGTTGTCCTCCTCCCCTCTAATCCCCTATTGGTTTAAACAATGTATTCCCCGCCTTGTGTTCCACCCTCAGTTTCTCCCAACTGGCTAAAGACTGTATCCTCCCCAGGCACCTCCACAGTTTGGAAATCAGTGTAGGCCTTTAATTCAGTGTATTTCTGTCGCTGACACTGCGGGGAATAAACATACAGAAGACCTCTCCCTGTTCCTTGTCCCTACCCCCGCGCACTCCACCCGTGCTGTAAAGCAGCCGTGCCCTACAGCCAAACCCCAGAGTTGACAGTTTTCTGGGGGCGGCCCACTCTGGGTGTTGGTGTTGGCAGCTAGTCGGGCTGAGGAAATCGGGCACTGCAGCACTTCCCGAATGGGCTGTTCTGTTGCAATAAAGAAATGGAGCTGTCAGCCCAGTGTCCGGGTGGCAGCAGCAGCAAAGCCCACCCGGCAGCAGCGCTGGCTGAGCTCCATGGCCAGGAGCAGCCGTGGATGCCCATGGTGTGGGCAGGCAGGAGCCAGGCAGGGGCTGCTGTGACCAGCGGTGGGGACCCGAGGGCTGGGGGAGTCCATGCTGAGCGTCCCTGGGCTGAGGGCACATTGCCTTCTGGGGGATGACCTGGGCCTGAACCTCATGAGGCACACAGTGATATTTTGGGATCTGTGCTCAGAGGTGAAGGGGTCCCTCATGAGGCACACAGTGATATTTTGGGGTCCCTGCTGAGGGGTGAAGGGATCCCTCATGAGGCGCACATGGATATTTTCGGGTCCATACCGAGGGGTGCAGGGATCCCTCAGGAATCACAAAGGAGTATTGACGGCCTCTCCTAAGGTGTGCAGGCACCCCTCATGAGGTGTGCAGCGGGGTTACATTTGAGGGGGTTTTTACTCTTCTCAGCACAGCAAAGGGTCACTTGGCCGAGGTTTTGCAAAGCTGGGAGAAAGCCTCTTGCAAAGCCTTGGGCCTGTCTGCGGGCACAGCGGGCGGGCTGGCGGAGCCCATCCCCTGGGGCCAGGCAGGGCCGGGCCAGGCTCGGGCCCCGGCAGGGAAGGGCCGTGGCCCTGGGCTCTGATGAGGCTGCTGAGCTCCCCCCTGGCCCTGTGCTATAGCCCAACACATTTACAGCCGGAGCCATGCAAGGAGTCCTGCCAAGAGCAAATTGTTCTAATGTTCTCTCTAGGACAAAAAAGAGCAAACCAACCCGGCTGATAGGTGAGGAAAGAGAATTCAAGTTCACTTAAAGCGCTGCTCAGTTCAGGGTTGCCTTTCGTTTGACTGAGCTGATGCTAAGAACTATTTTCTCACATATGGTGGCGTTTCTCTGCAAACAGGCTTTGATGAGAAATTTCTGACCGCATTTGCCTTTGCTCTTTAAGATAAGTCACGAACATGAGTAGCTTTGTTGAGGAATGGAGAATTGTTTGTAGCTCAGGAGGAACCTTACATTTTAGCACAGGAAGAAGGTAAGGCACAGGTTTAAAGGCTTTCTCCTCCTGGAGTGACACACTTTCAGAGGAGTCTGTGAGGAGAAGTCCCCTCAGCCACTGCCAGGGCAGTGTGCCTCCTCTGCAGGCTCAGTATTCTGGGAGTTCCACGAGCCTCAGCTGCCAGTGAATATTCTTCTGAATATTTCTTGTTGTGCAGTGCAGAGGAAGAATATTTGGTGCTAGATTCCCCTCTGGGCTTTGAGGTAAATCTCAGTAATGCTGGTGATTTTTATGTCCAGATGAACTTTTTATGGATAGTAAGGAAAAAGGGAAGAAGTATCGTGGAAAATTAATTCCTCAAAATGTGAGCGGCCAAATCGCACTAAAAATGAAATCAGAACTGAAGAATTGTTTTATTTTTTTTTCCCTTGACAGGTAAGGCAAAACATGCAGTGCTAATAAAGTCTTTAAGAGATGCAACGAGCACCCAACTGTATGAAAATGAAAGAGGTAAAGGATGAGAAAGGGCATGGGAAGAATCTTCAGCCCTTCCTGTTGAAGGTCCAAGAGTATGAAAACGGACTCTGGCTGTTGCCCGTAGGTAACACGGGCTAATTGTAGAGGAGGGCAGGTGCCCAAGCTGTTGGTGGCCCAAGCCCTGCGAGGCTAGCCCAGTTGCAGTCCTAGTTGGACCAGGGCGGCGGGCTCGGGAGGGGTGGAGGTGGGGGGATCTCGGGAGGCTTCCGCTTCAAGGCCGGGCTGGGGGGCCGTGGGGGAGGCACGGAGGGCTGGTGCTCTGCTTTCTTGGGCAACTCCTGCTGCCGAGGCCTCGGGTGAGAGCTGTCAAAGGCGACGGTCTCTGGGCTCTCTGGGGGAGAGGGAGAGGCACGCCTTCTCGGCCGGGATGCTGGAGCGGCGGCAGCGCGACTGTGGAGAGAGGAGGTGGCTGAGGGCCCAGGTGCCAGTGGCACACAGGGAGCCTCCTGCACAGCAGGGCCCAGAGCTGGCAAGGCTCCCCAGCACGGCTGGAGCTGCTGGCACAGCTTGGCCCAGCTGCACAGCTGCCCCTCAAGGCCCCGGCGAGCAGGACACAGCTCTGGGCAGGCTCCGTGGCCACGAGTGGGCCCCAGAGCACCTCTGCCTTTCAGGGGCAATCTCGTCCCTGCTCTTTCTCCTCCCCATTGTGCTTTGCCTCTGCCCTGTGTCCCCGGGGCTGCTCTTGGCCAGGCAGCCTCAGTGGGAGCCAGCACTGGCTGCAGCCCCAGCGGGCACCCCAGGACAAGGCCCAGCAATTAGGAGGCCAATGAAAGCTCTGAGCAGCAGCAGGACCCTCAGCACAGTTAGTTGGACAACCATGGACTGGCCACAACTCCACAGCAGCATTTCTGTTCCCTGAATGTTCTTGACTATGTGCAGCCTATAAAGAAGCTAGAGGGTAGAGATGGGCCAACACTTACCGTTTCTTTCCCTTCCACAACCGGAACCCCGCATAGCACAGTACCACGGAAATTGGCACAGTGAACAGTGTCACTACCGTGCCTATCATGCAGGACCTGCGCACGTCCTGGGGGCAGATAATTCTCGGTGTTTTCCGTGGATTCTGGGCATTTGTGTCTGACATGCCAAGCACTTCTGTGGGAGCAATGAGGAGCGTCAGCCCGTGCTGTGCTGCACTACTGAGCTGGCAGCACGGTGGATGCGGGCAGGACGTTCCCGGTTTCCCCCAGAGCTGGGGCCTGCAGGCACCTGGCCGCCCCTTGGCACAGGCTGTGCCACCCAACGAAGCCCAGCAGGCCGGGAGGAGAGCCCGGGGGCAGCGCAGCTGCTTGGGCAGTGGCTGCTTGGAGGGACACGGGCCAAAGCCATCCCTGAGCAGCCACTGCCAGCCCTGGCCCTCCCTGCCCCGTGACAGCTCCCCCAGCCCCAGGGCACAGAGTCAGGCCCTG
Source organism: Zonotrichia albicollis (assembly GCF_047830755.1). Lineage (NCBI taxonomy): Eukaryota > Metazoa > Chordata > Aves > Passeriformes > Passerellidae > Zonotrichia > Zonotrichia albicollis. Next base: position 213,169 of record NW_027428466.1, on the reverse strand, counting down.
TCAGGAGCCAGTGCATCCCCTGCCCAGTCGGGAGCCAAGGCTGGCTCTGGCCCTGGGCTGGCGGCAGGGCTCCCGCTCGGGGCTGCTCCTGTGCCTTGGGCCTCTGGGCACTCAGAGCCAGCTCCAGAGCAGCTGCAGAGGGAGCGATGTTGGTGCACGAGTCCTCTTTCCCCGGGGCTGTGGAGGAGCTCCAGAGGCTCCCCCAGCTTTGGCTGCTGCCGGGCTGGGCAAGGGCAGGCCCTGGGGAAAAGAGCCGACGCCACAGAGCCCCACCAAGGGCTGCGCCTGGTGGAGCAATTATCCCCTGTACCTGTGCCCATGTCTGGCATCTCCTCCTTTCCTGCATCAGTGGCTGGCACAAAGCCATTGCTTCCTACAGGATATGGCCCCACCTGCATGGACTTTTGCTCCATCGCTTGAGAAAGGAAAAAGGACAGCTGGGTCAGATGGAACCATTGCAGGAGGTGGCAACTTCAGGAGACAATACTTGTCAAGTCGTGGATAAGGATCAGGAAAATGGCCAGGTTATTGGGGCTGGGCCAGGGCCCTCCCTGACTGAAAAAGCCCCTACACCTGATCTGACTGGAGATTAGGAAATTGCAGGGCATCTCAGGGCATCTATGGCTCGTGGTGCAGTTTGGGCTGCCTGTGAACTGATGCCAAATGCCTTCCTGCAGAGGCTGGGGAGAAGCTGCAGCCAGGCCAGGCTGGCAAACAGCCCTGCAGGGCGTGGAAGCAGCAGCGGGGCAGCGAGGCTGCCATGGATCCCTTCCCGCTGTGCCGGGCACGGCGTGTCCAGATGTGCAGCCAAAGCCCCCGGCTGCTGAGCCCGATGACAAGGCAGAGGGAAACGCACCCACCACGGCGTCTCTCCAGGTCATTCAGCATCTGCTCCAGATGTTTGGCTGCCTCCACGGATTTCATGTCTCCTATGTCTCGGTTCTTCCATTTAGGAGGACCTTAATGGGAAGTTCCATTTCTCCTTCAGGCCCAAGTGGCAGTGAGAGCACCTGCGTGATTGGTGCCCTCCAAGGCACTCCCGCAGCTCAGCCTTCCACTCAGGAGCAGGGCCAGGGGCACCTCGTGCCTGCAGTGGCCCCACACTGGGATGGAAGGAGCCCCTTGTGGGGCAGTCGGGGCAGAAAGGACTCCCTGGAGCTGCTGCAGCTCCAAACCCAGCCCCAGGCAGGGCCAGGGCTTGGCAGTGGCAGCAGGAGCACCTCAGGCTCCCTGGGGCCGGCAAAGGAGCTGAGAGAGGCTCAGCCCCGGGGCACAGCCCTGGGCCCGGCCCCTTCCCTCTCTGCTCTTCTCTGTGGCTGCACAGAGCACACAGAAGGACACACTGGCATTGAACACGGGAGGAGGATGGACAGCTAAATGATCCTTCCTCCCACTGACAGCGATCCTGTGGGATCACAGAAGGGAGCAGGGCAAGATTTCCAGATTCTTTAAAGCCAGAGATTGTGTTAAGGGACAGGGCTCATGACTGAGCCCTTGCCACATGGACACTGATTATTTTTCAGGAAAGGAACACAGAGAACTTGCCTCCACCATGCCCTAGAGTCTTCATATTGTCATTCACCAGCTTTTCCATATAAGCCATCTTATCGTCCCAGTCTAGAAGAGGGCAAAGACCAGGTCATTTCCATGGTGTGCTGGGATCCCCCACTGCTTACAGTAAATGGGCACTGCAAGGGGGCCATGTAAGGCTGTGGGAGCCACATGTGAATGCACAAGCCCAAACTGCACAGGGGCCTGGGGAGCTCTGGGCTGGCTCCTGGTCACTCTCCACCCTCTTTGCAGGCCCTGTGACACATCCCCGGTCAGCCCAGGGCCCATGGGCGCTCTCTCCCGCCCCCAGTGGAAACCCTCCCTAAGTACCCTGGGGAAAACCATCCCCAGCGCTTCCTGGGGAGCAGGGAGCGCTGTCCCGGGAAAGGGGAGCCAGGCTGCCGGCTCACCTGCTCCCCGCGCTTGCAGCGGAGCAGACTGGGCAGCCCTGGCAGGCAGGGCCACGGCCAGGAGGAGCAGGAGGAAGAGGCGCAGAGCAAGGGCCATGGTGCCTTGCCCTCTGCCAGTCCCGCAGCTCTTGCTGCCACCGCTGTCCTGACACCGCTGTCCCAATGTCAGCACCACTGCTGCCACTGCCACTGCTGCTGCCGCAACAGTTGTGCTCAAGCACTGACTGCTCGCTCCTTGTGCTGCTGTGCAACCACGGGGCTCTGGCACCTCTGTGACCTCAGAGCCTGCTGTGACCTCATGGCCAGGGTGGAGTTGTGTGGGCACTGGGATCTGCCTTCTTTGGCAGGGAGCTGCTCTGTCCAAGGGCTGTGACACAGTCCCAGCCCAGCTGATCTCACAGGCTGGGCCATGAAGGGATGGAGAGCAGCCCTGCCAAGAAGGACTTGGGGGTGCTGCAAGATGAGAGGCTGCACATGAGCCAGCCATGTGCATCCAAAGGAGAGTGCCCAGCAGCTTGAAGGAGGTGATTCCACCCCTCTGCTCTGGTGAGACCCCACCTGGAGTACTGTGGAAGAGGTTTTACAGGGACCTCTGTGAGTCATTGAGAAGTTTGATAAGAGGATCCATGTTTAGCCCTGAAAGAATCCCTACCAAGGTTGTTGACATAGAAACCAAGAAAGAAAGAAGGATAAATAAGATAAATCTGGAACTGCCTATTCCAAGAAGCACTTTGCTTGTCTCTCATGACCAGTGAGTAAAGTGCAAACTTATGAGCTTTGTAAGAATGCAGAACAAGCATGCATGCTAGAATAAAAACAGGGTTTGAAGCCTTCTGGAAACGGAGTGTGTTGCTTTGTACTGTCTCCATCTCTACCACGACAGAGTACTGCATCCAGCTCTGGGCTCCCCACACAGGAAGGCCATGGTCCTGTTGGATCTAGTCCAGAGGAGGGACAAAATGCTCTGAGGGCTGGAGCCCTTCTGCTTTGGAGACAGGCTGGGAGAGCTGGTGGCGTTCAGCCTGGAAGAGAGCAGACTCAAGGGAGACCTGATTGCTGCCTTTCAGTACCTGAAGGGGGCTTGTAAAAGAAATGGGACAGAACTTGTAGTAGAGCTTTTTGTGAGCAGAGCGAGGGGGAATGGCTTTAGTCCAAAAGACGGTCCATTCAGACTGGACAAAAGAAACCCATTCTTTCACTGTAGGGTTTGAAAGCCTGACACAGGTTGCCCAGAGAGGTGGACATCCATCCCTGCAAACATTCAAGCTCACGCTCTGAGCAACCTGACCTACTTAAAGGTGTCCCTGCTCAGTGCAGGGCATTGGACTAGATGGCCTTTAAATGTCCCTTCCAAGCCAAGCCATTCTGTGTTCCTGGGCACTATCAAAGCAGTGCTGGATTAGTGCTGGGGTGATTATGTGGCACCTGTATTTTGGTAGTTGGGTCCTTTAGCAATTGGCCCTGAGAGCATTCATGGTCTGGGCAGTGAAGTCTGCAAACAACAGACAGTGTGCTCAAGGAGAAACAGGGGAGGAACACTGCTGTAGCTCAGATAAATGCCAGCATTTTGCTGCCCATTCCTAGTTAAGAAATAAAGGAATGTCCTGAAGATCCCTTCATGTGGGTGCATTATTGGCTGTATCAGTACTTGTGTTCTGCAAAACAGGGAATTTGCTACAACTTCTTGCCCCATTTATCACTGAATGAAACTCAAATCCTGCATTGCTCCTTGTCTACTTGCTTCCAAGTCAAGGCAAATTTTGTTCATGATTGAGTGGGACATATTCACCTGTTCACAAGCAAATTCTTCTTGCCATTCACACAGAGGCAAGATTGTTTTGTGGATTTGCTCTAATCGGACAGGAATTAAGGCCTACCTGTCACTAGAACTAAAGCTGATGCATTAGGTTGCAAAGTCTTGAGTAATTTGGCCTGGTGACTGGCATTGTAGAGAGTTGTTCTGGAATTAAATGACACTTGAAGACACGTGTAGTCTACCATATTTCTGGCATACTAGAAGTGAAAAAAAAAACCTTTGAAACATGATTTTATCCTTTTTTCCTCCTCCTCCTCCTCCCAGGAATTTCAATGTCTGAGGTCTAAGCTCTTCAGCTGCCTCACAAACATTGTTTTAATTCAGACAGGCATCCATGCCTTGAGCCACAAATCATGACTGTGGCTGTGAAGCTTGAAGCAATGTAGGTTTATAGCACTAAAAGTAATAATGCATTCCCAGGTTAAGCCAAGTATTTCCCAAGTAACTCTACCTATCCTCAGGGATGTTTCATAAAGGATCATTGTAAAAGCTGGGAATCAGGAGAAAGAGTGTCATCAAAATTAAAAAGACAGGTTTCTGAGATCTTTATATTCCTATAAAAAGAGATTCAAAATTGTTCATATATGGAACATTGACTAAGAAGTGAATGACAGATTGCCAAAGTAATTGGGGAAAAAAATACCATAAGTAAAACTATGTTTACATGTAGATAATAAGTAAACCACCTTGCTAAGAAAAAAACCAGACCTGCCAATACTAAAACCAATAAGGCTGTTTCATCTGTCTCAATACAAAAAAAAAACCAACACTGAAAAGAATCAGAGGTCATTAAGACAATTAGTATATACAGGAAATTCCAGGGATTGGGAAAAAATGAAGCAAACTGTAGAGTGCAATTCCCAGAGTTAAGCTGGAATTTATTGGTGGATTTGTTGCAAAATTTCTGAGAGCAGACTGGAAAAGCATAGGGGCTGGTCAGCCCATGGGTGGGCATTTAGAGCAGTGTGAGGGCTGTTTCTGAGACCAACTGCAGGGAAGAAGAGCAGCAGACAATCACTGGGACAGTCTCTTTGCTGGCTGTGGAGTTTTTGTCAGTCAGTTCCCTGTGGCTGGGGGAGCTGTCACGGGGCAGGGAGGGCCAGGGCTGGCAGTGGCTGCTCAGGGATGGCTTTGGCCCGTGTCCCTCCTAGCAGCCACTGCCCAAGCACCTGCGCTGCCCCCGGGCTCTCCTCCCGGCCTGCTGGGCTTTGTTGGGTGGCACAGCCTGTGCCAAGGGGCGGCAAGGTGCCTGCAGGCCCCAGCTCTGGGGCAAACGGAGAAGGTCCTGCCCGCATCCACCATGCTGCCAGCTCAGCAGAGCAGCACAGCACCGGCTGACGCTTCCCATTGCTCCCACAGTTGCAGCCGGCCCCACCACACGTGTTCCTGATTCCCAGGAGGGGTGTGAAAAATGGCAATCACTTGTTTGTAAAATTGTAAAACTTTATTTTTAATAATTTGGTTATAAAAATAGCAATATCATTAGAGTGCTAAAAATTTGGGACAATTTGGATTAGGACAATAGGAGACAATAGAATGATAGAGTTACAGACATCTGGGTACCTATTTTCTGGGCAGCATAAGCCCGAAAAAGGACAGACATTAACAGAGGATTAACCCTTAAAAACAATAACCTGTTGCATATTTGTGCATCTCGTATATGATGCATAACTTCCATTCAAACACAGGACTTTGTCTGGTCCTCGTCAACTTCTCCCTCTTAATCCTAACCGGCTTCCTTAGGGCTGAGCGACGCAGGAAGAAGTTAGTTTCTTCTGATAGGAGAGCAATACATTCTTTTTCTCTGACAAATTGCAGTGTTCTATGGCTGCTATATTAGCAAAAAGCCAATCATAAAATACATATTTCTCAGAGGACCTTGGAATGGTTTGCTGTTGGGGAACACTCTGTTTGCATGGAATAAGGGCAAGTTTGACGTTCTATTGATGCTGGAAAGGATTTGGAAGCACTCAACACAGCCCTGACTGAGAGCTTCCCTGTTGCAGTGCATGTTTTTGATTGTAATGCGGTCCTAGTAGTCAGTTTTATGACACCCCCTTATTTGGTATTGTTATACCACATTTTATTGCCAATGGGTTGTTCCTTCCCCCCCCGCCCCCCCCCGCCGTGTTGTTGGCTTTCCCCTACTTGTCCATCTCCCCAAAGTCCTGCCCTTTTGTTCCCTGTTCCTCCTCCCATTCAATGTCAATCCCTCCCCAATCCTGCCCCTTTCTCTAGAAACTTCCCTGTCCATTTGAGATGCTTTGAAACTCTATTGGTTTGTTTAAGTTGTCCTCCTCCCCTCTAATCCCCTATTGGTTTAAACAGTGTATTCCCCGCCTTGTGTTCCACCCTCAGTTTCTCCCAACTGGCTAAAGACTGTATCCTCCCCAGGCACCTCCGCAGTTTGGAAATCAGTGTAGGCCTTTAATTCAGTGTATTTCTGTCGCTGACACTGCGGGGAATAAACATACAGAAGACCTCTCCCTGTTCCTTGTCCCTACCCCCGCGCACTCCACCCGTGCTGTAAAGCAGCCGTGCCCTACAGCCAAACCCCAGAGTTGACAGTTTTCTGGGGGCGGCCCACTCTGGGTGTTGGTGTTGGCAGCTAGTCGGGCTGAGGAAATCGGGCACTGCAGCACTTCCCGAATGGGCTGTTCTGTTGCAATAAAGAAATGGAGCTGTCAGCCCAGTGTCCGGGTGGCAGCAGCAGCAAAGCCCACCCGGCAGCAGCGCTGGCTGAGCTCCATGGCCAGGAGCAGCCGTGGATGCCCATGGTGTGGGCAGGCAGGAGCCAGGCAGGGGCTGCTGTGACCAGCGGTGGGGACCCGAGGGCTGGGGGAGCCCATGCTGAGCGTCCCTGGGCTGAGGGCACATTGCCTTCTGGGGGATGACCTGGGCCTGAACCTCATGAGGCACACTGTGATATTTTGGGATCTGTGCTCAGAGGTGAAGGGGTCCCTCATGAGGCACACAGTGATATTTTGGGGTCCCTGCTGAGGGGTGAAGGGGTCCCTCATGAGGCACACATGGATATTTTCGGGTCCATACCGAGGGGTGCAGGGATCCCTCAGGAATCACAAAGGAGTATTGACGGCCTCTCCTAAGGTGTGCAGGCACCCCTCATGAGGTGTGCAGCGGGGTTACCTTTGAGGGGGTTTTTACTCTTCTCAGCACAGCAAAGGGTCACTTGGCCGAGGTTTTGCAAAGCTGGGAGAAAGCCTCTTGCAAAGCCTTGGGCCTGTCTGCGGGCACAGCGGGCGGGCGGAGCCCATCCCCTGGGGCCAGGCCGGGCAGGGCCAGGCTCGGGCCCCGGCAGGGAAGGGCCGTGGCCCTGGGCTCTGATGAGGCTGCTGAGCTCCCCCCTGGCCCTGTGCTATAGCCCAACACATTTACAGCCGGAGCCATGCAAGGAGTCCTGCCAAGAGCAAATTGTTCTAATGTTCTCTCTAGGACAAAAAAGAGCAAACCAACCCGGCTGATAGGTGAGGAAAGAGAATTCAAGTTCACTTAAAGCGCTGCTCAGTTCAGGGTTGCCTTTCGTTTGACTGAGCTGATGCTAAGAACTATTTTCTCACATATGGTGGCGTTTCTCTGCAAACAGGCTTTGATGAGAAATTTCTGACCGCATTTGCTTTTGCTCTTTAAGATAAGTCACGAACATGAGTAGCTTTGTTGAGGAATGGAGAATTGTTTGTAGCTCAGGAGGAACCTTACATTTTAGCACAGGAAGAAGGTAAGGCACAGGTTTAAAGGCTTTCTCCTCCTGGAGTGACACACTTTCAGAGGAGTCTGTGAGGAGAAGTCCCCTCAGCCACTGCCAGGGCTATGTGCCTCCTCTGCAGGCTCAGTATTCTGGGAGTTCCACGAGCCTCAGCTGCCAGTGAATATTCTTCTGAATATTTCTTGTTGTGCAGTGCAGAGGAAGAATATTTGGTGCTAGATTCCCCTCTGGGCTTTGAGGTAAATCTCAGTAATGCTGGTGATTTTTTTGTCCAGATGAACTTTTTATGGATAGAAAGGAAAAAGGGAAGAAGTATCGTGGAAAATTAATTCCTCAAAATGTGAGCGGCCAAATCGCACTAAAAATGAAATCAGAACTGAAGAATGTTTTTATTTTTTTTCCCTTGACAGGTAAGGCAAAACATGCAGTGCTAATAAAGTCTTTAAGAGATGCAACGAGCACCCAACTGTATGAAAATGAAAGAGGTAAAGGATGAGAAAGGGCATGGGAAGAATCTTCAGCCCTTCCTGTTGAAGGTCCAAGAGTATGAAAACGGACTCTGGCTGTTGCCCGTAGGTAACACGGGCTAATTGTAGAGGAGGGCAGGTGCCCAAGCTGTTGGTGGCCCAAGCCCTGCGTGGCTAGCCCAGTTGAAGTCCTAGTTGGACCAGGGCGGCGGGCTCGGGAGGGGTGGAGGTGGGGGGATCTCGGGAGGCTTCCGCTTCAAGGCCGGGCTGGGGGGCCGTGGGGGAGGCACGGAGGGTTGGTGCTCTGCTTTCTTGGGCAACTCCTGCTGCCGAGGCCTCGGGTGAGAGCTGTCAAAGGCGACGGTCTCTGGGCTCTCTGGGGGAGAGGGAGAGGCACGCCTTCTCGGCCGGGATGCTGGAGCGGCGGCAGCGCGACTGTGGAGAGAGGAGGTGGCTGAGGGCCCAGGTGCCAGTGGCACACAGGGAGCCTCCTGCACAGCAGGGCCCAGAGCTGGCAAGGCTCCCCAGCACGGCTGGAGCTGCTGGCACAGCTTGGCCCAGCTGCACAGCTGCCCCTCAAGGCCCCGGCGAGCAGGACACAGCTCTGGGCAGGCTCCGTGGCCACGAGTGGGCCCCAGAGCACCTCTGCCTTTCAAGGGCACTCTCGTCCCTGCTCTTTCTCCTCCCCACCGTGCTTTGCCTCTGCCCTGTGTCCCCGGGGCTGCTCTGGGCCAGGCAGCCTCAGTGGGAGCCAGCACTGGCTGCAGCCCCAGCGGGCACCCCAGGACAAGGCCCAGCAATTAGGAGGCCAATGAAAGCTCTGAGCAGCAGCAGGACCCTCAGCACAGTTAGTTGGACAACCATGGACTGGCCACAACTCCACAGCAGCATTTCTGTTCCCTGAATGTTCTTGACTATGTGCAGCCTATAAAGAAGCTAGAGGGTAGAGATGGGCCAACACTTACCGTTTCTTTCCCTTCCACAACCGGAACCCCGCATAGCACAGTACCACGGAAATTGGCACAGTGAACCACAGCCAGGTTTGCTCTGAGGGGTGTTATCCAACACAGGTCAAACACAACGAGCAGGCACCCACAGATCTCTGGTATCTCTAGAGGTGCAGGGACATCCACTCCTCCAGGGAACAGGATCCCATGGGCCCTCCCAGGCTTGTGTCTGCAAACTGCAAACCCAGACTGGAGCAGGGCCAGGGCTCCTGGCACTTGGTGACTAATGACAAAAACACATTAGAATAACAGGTATTGTACACAAGGGAGGAATAGTAAGATCGTTTAGTGTAAACACAGCTTTTCACACTCTTGCTTGCAGGGTTTCACCTTGCATTCCCACTTTTTGGTTTTGAAGAAGGGCTTTAAGTGTAGAATGAAAATGGTCTATGATGGCTTGACCAGTCAGAGAATGCAAAACACCAGTGACACGGTGAACATGTGCAGGAATTGTTGGGTGCACTGAGCTACATAACCAGGACCATGATCAGTTTTTACAACATGTGGTATTACCTAAGGCTGCAAAAGCACCACGCCAATGTCAAATTACACCTCTTACCTTTTCTCCTGCATGTAAAGAACCCCAACAGGCCTTAGAATTCAGTGTCCACAGAAACAGGTACATATTTAAGGCAACCAAATTCTGAAACACGAGTAACATCAGGTTGCCATAGCTGAAGAGCTTGTAGCCCCTGGGGTTTGTTCCATCCTGAGTCATAGTGACATGCTGCTGACAATCAGAGCATGAGGCAATGTCACCACGTGCTGCTGCAGATGTAGGATGGAATTGATGTCCTAGGGCTCAAGCCCCTTGGTGGAAAGCTGGTGTGACCCAATTTCCTGGTGTAATGTGTCTGGTACTGGGGCAGCCCACACTGGGGCTGTCAGCTTATCTCTACAGGTGTTTCCTTCCACAATGAGCCCAGGCAAGTCAGAATGACTACAAACATGGAGAATGTAGAACTGTGCAGTTTGTTGGTGTAAAGCGTGCCATAATGTTTTTAGCAAACGAAACAATTCCTTATAATTTACCTCTTCCAGAACAGCACGATCTAATCAATGAACTACATTGCACACATATTGATTACAGTGCCCATTCACATTCTCTTTAGCCAGCTGCCAAATGCAAAGTGTCTTGGGCTGCTGCATTGTCAGTGTCATTAGGGATGAGGCTTGGCTGGCCAGCAGCCCCATTCCCAATTTCTCACAATCTATTCTCCCACAACTGTCCTCTTCCCCAGGCCTCTCCTTTGGGCTGGAGCCCTGCAGGGCAGCTCCACCATGAACAATTCTTTCTCCCATGCAGGAGTCTCCTTTGGTGTGGAAAAGGCAAAAAGAAAGGAGAATTCCTGCCTTCCCCTCTGTCAGAGCTGCAGAATCCTCAAACTTCCCTCCTGCTGCTCCACGGAGAGAACGCTGGCCTGGGGCCTCTCTGCTGGTGGATTTTGGGCAAGGGAGGAGGGGGACACTTGGCTGTCCCTGTGGGCAGAGGAAATAGGTGACATTCAGGCCCAAATACTCATGTGGGATTTCTTTGTCATCCATCAGTGATTCTTATTTGGGTTTGGAAAGCAGAGAGGAGGAGGAGGAGAGGGCCTAAGAAAGGAACAATCCTTCTGTACCCCCTGCCAGGAGGGGGCAGCTGGGGGGGAGGTCGGGCTCTGCTCCCAGGGAACAGGGACAGGAGGGGAGGAGAGGGAATGGCCTCAGGCTGGGCCAGAGGAGGTTCAGGTTGGACACCAGGAGCAATTTCCTCATGGAAAGGGAGCTCAGGCCTTGGCAGGGGCTGCCCAGGGAGCTTTGCAGTGCCCATCCCTGCAGGTGTGCCCTGGAGGTGGCACTGAGTGCTCTGGGCTGGGGACAAGGTGCCCATGGGGCACAGCTGGCACTCGATGGGCTGGCAGGGCTGTGCCAGCCCCAGGGATTTTGGGGATTCTAATGGAGGGCTTTGAGACCAGCAGGGATCCTTCAGAAAGTTTGGTCCCAAAGTCACACTGAGCATGAGCTTGGAGCACTCAGAGCTGGGGCTCAGCACCCTCCAGGACCGGTGCTGTGTCCCTGACTCTTGTCAGGGTAAAGGAGCTGTTTGGTACCAGGGGAATGTAGAACCCTCTTGGCTGTCTGTCTGTAAAAGCAGGAGCTCACTGTTGTTATTCATGCTTACTATTCATCTTCCTGTCGGTTTTATAATAAATTACTCAGACATATAATAGGAAAAGGGATGGAAATCAGCTAAGCACAGTAGCCCCTAGTAGCCCCTCTTTTTCACTCAAGCATTGAATTGCTGGAAAGAAAAAATAGAATTTATCAGTTTAAAGTGTCTTGATGTCTTTTGTGAGTTGGCATGCTTCATTTCTGCCTTACTGCAGGCAGTGTTCTCCCTTTAAGCTCTGCAGCATCCTGTGGGGATGTCCCTGCAGGCTCTCAGGAGTGTGTTACACAGGGCTCACTGTGGGCAGGGTTGCAGAAAGCTCAGCAGAGAACAAAGGTGAGTTTAAAAACAGAAAGCTCACCCAGATACAAAGTATTTGCAGAAGATGTGTGAATTCTTTGATAAAGGTTTGCTGGAAGAGGCACAAGTTGTCACAGTGACACCTGCACTTGGCTGCTTGCATGGCCTGGTTGCTTATCTAGGTGGCTTTGTTTAAACACAGAATATTTAGGAATCAGACATTTTAGTGCTAACCAAAATCATTTGAATGTCTTTTACTTTGGTAACTGAATTGTCACAGCCCTCGGGGGGCTGCAACAGCTGGGCCCCCTGCGGGACAAGGCTCAGGCTCCTCCTCACTCACTGTGAGCAAGGATCTGTCCCACATCTCAGAGCTGAGGGCATTTCTCCTCTGGGACAGCTCCTGCCTGCTCACATCTCCCTCCCACTGGGACAGCTTTCCCTCACTGCCATCGTCCCACCAGGGCAGCTCTGGGGCTGCAGCGTCTGCTCCTTGGCACAGCTCCTTGGCACTGCTGGCTCTCACCTGGAACAATTCCAGCTCTCTCCTGTCTTCCCACTGGGACATGGGACAGTGCACATCTTGTCCCCATGGTCAGAGGTCTTGCTACCTCTCACCTTCCCTCTGGGAAAGCTCTTGGGCATCATCCCACTGGGAATCCTCTGGGACACTCACATCTCTCTGCAGGGACAGCTCATGGGATCTTTTGTCTTTTCCCCATCCCAACTCCTGCTGCCCTCTCGTGTATATTTCCCATTGGGATATCTCTTGGGTTGTGACACATTCTTCCCCCTCGCACCCATCTTGGTCCATCTCACTGAGGACTCTCCCCACTGATACAGCTCCCACACTGTGACAGTTTCTTTCCCTTCCTAGAGCTCTTGGCATGTCCCACCTCTGCACTGGGAAACCTCCCCAGCTCTCACAGGTACCTTGCATTGGTACAGCTCTGGGCTGCTCCTGGATCATCGCTGGGACATTTCTCAGACTCTCAGCACTTCTCTTGGATATGTCTCTAATACACCTTCCCACTGGGAAAGCTCACAGTCCTCGTTGGCAAAGGGCCTCTCCTCCTCCTCAGTCTGTGACAGGGGCAGCACTGACCTGCCCACTGCCCCGACCACTGCCCGCTGGGGGCCTCCAGCCAGCTGGGCAAAGGGCTGGCGACCGGGAGTTGGAGTTGCCTTTGTCCTCCTCGCTGTCCTCGTCTGTCGCTGTCGGCCTCTGTCCCTGTGGGCGTCCAGCGCAGACAGACACAGGGAGCTGCTTCCTGCACAGAGCGGCTCTCCTGCGACTGGGCACCGCAGGGCTCTGCGCCCCTTAGACACCCTCAGCCAGGCCGGGGCTCCCTGATGTCACAAGGCTCTCTGGCCACCCCCACGTCCCACATCACAAAGGGCCCCGACACCGTGTGCCTGTGTCACCAAGGGCCACCCGGGGCAGCCCAACATCAGTGGGGCAGCCAGGAAGTGGCTGGGAGCAGCCCCACACTTGTGGCCTTTGGCCCCTGCTGTGCCCAGAGCCCTGAGAGGCTTTGGCCACGCTGCCCCAGGACAGCCCCAGCCCCACAGTGCAGAGCCCTGGCTTTGCCTCCTGCGCTGCCCAGGGCACCAGGGATTGGCCGGACGGACGGTCCGGGCACTCGTGGGCAGCGGCTCCAGGAGCCGCGGGAGCCCGGGCAGCAGGGGCGTCCCTCAGGGCTCTGCCGGGCACCGGGGCTCGGCCCTGCCTCCAGCAGCGACAGCCGGGGCACCGAGCGCGGCCTGGGCGCCTTTGCCGGGCACGGGAAGTCAAGCGGGGCAGGGGCAGCGCGCAAGGCCGGGGCCATGCTGTCAACCATTCATCCTTACGAATGGGTTTCTTGATGGTTCATGGATTGTTCTCAGTACACAAAAAAACCTGACACCGCACAGGGGATTTGCAATAATAATCAAAACTAATGCACCTTTATTGAATGATCGCAGCAAAACTGATAGAGGGATTAAAGGAGAGAAAAGATGGAGAAAGAGAGAGGAAAAAAAGGGAGAGAGAGAAAGAGGGGGATATAGCTACCAAATGTAGAGACAAAGTCCTTTGGTCCAGTCCAGTCGTGGATCCACCTGTTACATCAGGGAGATCTCAAAATCTCTAACTAACTCAGAGGTTTTTATTATGATAACTCTATTGGAAATTGCGAGGGGGGGGAACAGATACAATAAGGAATAGATGTAACAGGTAGTCCATGTTGTCAGCAGTAAGCCAGAGCCATTGTCTTCTTGGTCCAGTGGTCACACCTGCAGGCAAACATCTCGGTTTGGCCAGGTTGCCTCCCCGCACACCTCCCCCCGGGCTGGGGGTTTCAGTCCCAGTCCTTGGAAGGAGCAGAGGGGCCTTTTCACATAGATGTTTCATGTCTCGATCTTTCATGGAGAGTCTTCTTACATCTCAGTCTGTCTGTCACGGTGGTTGTAAAACAGGTGAGGGTCTTTGGTGGGAGGCCATTGGAAACTCAGGAGAACTCCAGCCAGGCCGAGAGGTGGGACAGCTGCCAAGGCTGTTGTTGCAAGCAGGGCACGGTGCCCCCTTCTTCTTCTCATTGGGCTCAGTGTAGCACACGGCAAACAACACCTGCGGACAACAGCTTAGCACTGTGCTCAGGTCTCGAGGCCCATAGCGTGTGGAACTTTCTCCTACAGAGAAGACAGGAGGGGCTTCTCTTCAGTGGTCCTTAAATGACGATCATGAGGGAAATGAGGGAAAACTCGGACAGACTCTCACACATGCACAGGCACCCGGCCGGGCTGGAGAAGCGGCACCACGAGAGCCTCCTGCGCTGCCACAAGGCCGGGGCCCGGCTGCTGCAGCTGCCTCGGGGCACTGCCTGAGGCCCCGACTCCTGCAGCTCTGCCCGGGCCTCTGCGGCACCACGGGCACAGGGCTCCCCGCCCGCCGGGGCCGGGGCCGGGCGCTGAGGGAGCTGTCACGGGGCAGGGAGGGCCAGGGCTGGCAGTGGCTGCTCAGGGATGGCTTTGGCCCGTGTCCCTCCTAGCAGCCACTGCCCAAGCACCTGCGCTGCCCCCGGGCTCTCCTCCCGGCCTGCTGGGCTTTGTTGGGTGGCACAGCCTGTGCCAAGGGGCAGCAAGGTGCCTGCAGGCCCCAGCTCTGGGGCAAATGGAGAACGTCCTGCTCGCATCCACCGTGCTGCCAGCTCAGCAGTGCAGCACAGCACGGGCTGATGCTCCCCATTGCTCCCACAGGTGCAGCCGGCCCCACCACACGTGTTCCTGATTCCCAGGAGGGGTGTGAAAAATGGCAATCACTTGTTTGTAAAATTGTAAAACTTTATTTTTAATAAATTGGTTATAAAAATAGCAATATCATTAGAGTGCTAAAAATTTTGGACAATTTGGATTAGGACAATAGGAGACAATAGAATGATAGAGTTACAGACATCTGGGTACCTATTTTCTGGGCAGCATAAGCCCGAAAAAGGACAGACATTAACAGAGGATTAACCCTTAAAAACAATAACCTGTTGCATATTTGTGCATCTCGTATATGATGCATAACTTCCATTCAAACACAGGATTTTGTCTGGTCCTCGTCAACTTCTCCCTCTTAATCCTAACCGGCTTCCTGAGGGCTGAGCGACGCAGGAAGAAGTTAGTTTCTTCTGATAGGAGAGCAATACATTCTTTTTCTCTGACAAATTGCAGTGTTCTATGGCTGCTATATTAGCAAAAAGCCAATCATAAAATACATATTTCTCAGAGGACCTTGGAATGGTTTGCTGTTGGGGAACACTCTGTTTGCATGGGATAAGGGCAAGTTTGACGTTCTATTGATGCTGGAAAGGATTTGGAAGCACTCAACACAGCCCTGACTGAGAGCTTCCCTGTTGCAGTGCATGTTTTTGATTGTAATGCGGTCCTAGTAGTCAGTTTTATGACACCCCCTTATTTGGTATTGTTATACCACATTTTATTGCCAATGGGTTGTTCCTTCCCCCCCCGCCCCCCCCCCCCCCCGTGTTGTTGGCTTTCCCCTACTTGTCCATCTCCCCAAAGTCCTGCCCTTTTGTTCCCTGTTCCTCCTCCCATTCAATGTCAATCCCTCCCCAATCCTGCCCCTTTCTCTAGAAACTTCCCTGTCCATTTGGGATGCTTTGAAACTCTATTGGTTTGTTTAAGTTGTCCTCCTCCCCTCTAATCCCCTATTGGTTTAAACAATGTATTCCCCGCCTTGTGTTCCACCCTCAGTTTCTCCCAACTGGCTAAAGACTGTATCCTCCCCAGGCACCTCCGCAGTTTGGAAATCAGTGTAGGCCTTTAATTCAGTGTATTTCTGTCGCTGACTCTGCGGGGAATAAACATACAGAAGACCTCTCCCTGTTCCTTGTCCCTACCCCCGCGCACTCCACCCGTGCTGTAAAGCAGCCGTGCCCTACAGCCAAACCCCAGAGTTGACAGTTTTCTGGGGGCGGCCCACTCTGGGTGTTGGTGTTGGCAGCTAGTCGGGCTGAGGAAATCGGGCACTGCAGCACTTCCCGAATGGGCTGTTCTGTTGCAATAAAGAAATGGAGCTGTCAGCCCAGTGTCCGGGTGGCAGCAGCAGCAAAGCCCACCCGGCAGCAGCGCTGGCTGAGCTCCATGGCCAGGAGCAGCCGTGGATGCCCATGGTGTGGGCAGGCAGGAGCCAGGCAGGGGCTGCTGTGACCAGCGGTGGGGATCCGAGGGCTGGGGGAGTCCATGCTGAGCGTCCCTGGGCTGAGGGCACATTGCCTCCTGGGGGATGACCTGGGCCTGAACCTCATGAGGCACACAGTGATATTTTGGGGTCCCTGCTGAGGGGTGAAGGGGTCCCTCATGAGGCACACAGTGATATTTTGGGGTCCCTGCTGAGGGGTGAAGGGATCCCTCATGAGGCACACATGGATATTTTCGGGTCCATACCGAGGGGTGCAGGGATCCCTCAGGAATCACAAAGGAGTATTGACGGCCTCTCCTAAGGTGTGCAGGCACCCCTCATGAGGTGTGCAGCGGGGTTACATTTGAGGGGGTTTTTACTCTTCTCAGCACAGCAAAGGGTCACTTGGCCGAGGTTTTGCAAAGCTGGGAGAAAGCCTCTTGCAAAGCCTTGGGCCTGTCTGCGGGCACAGCGGGCGGGCGGAGCCCATCCCCTGGGGCCAGGCCGGGCCGGGCCAGGCTCGGGCCCCGGCAGGGAAGGGCCGTGGCCCTGGGCTCTGATGAGGCTGCTGAGCTCCCCCCTGGCCCTGTGCTATAGCCCAACACATTTACAGCCGGAGCCATGCAAGGAGTCCTGCCAAGAGCAAATTGTTCTAATGTTCTCTCTAGGACAAAAAAGAGCAAACCAACCCGGCTGATAGGTGAGGAAAGAGAATTCAAGTTCACTTAAAGCGCTGCTCAGTTCAGGGTTGCCTTTCGTTTGACTGAGCTGATGCTAAGAACTATTTTCTCACATATGGTGGCGTTTCTCTGCAAACAGGCTTTGATGAGAAATTTCTGACCGCATTTGCTTTTGCTCTTTAAGATAAGTCACGAACATGAGTAGCTTTGTTGAGGAATGGAGAATTGTTTGTAGCTCAGGAGGAACCTTACATTTTAGCACAGGAAGAAGGTAAGGCACAGGTTTAAAGGCTTTCTCCTCCTGGAGTGACACACTTTCAGAGGAGTCTGTGAGGAGAAGTCCCCTCAGCCACTGCCAGGGCTGTGTGCCTCCTCTGCAGGCTCAGTATTCTGGGAGTTCCACGAGCCTCAGCTGCCAGTGAATATTCTTCTGAATATTTCTTGTTGTGCAGTGCAGAGGAAGAATATTTGGTGCTAGATTCCCCTCTGGGCTTTGAGGTAAATCTCAGTAATGCTGGTGATTTTTATGTCCAGATGAACTTTTTATGGATAGTAAGGAAAAAGGGAAGAAGTATCGTGGAAAATTAATTCCTCAAAATGTGAGCGGCCAAATCGCACTAAAAATGAAATCAGAACTGAAGAATTTTTTTATTTTTTTTCCCTTGACAGGTAAGGCAAAACATGCAGTGCTAATAAAGTCTTTAAGAGATGCAACGAGCACCCAACTGTATGAAAATGAAAGAGGTAAAGGATGAGAAAGGGCATGGGAAGAATCTTCAGCCCTTCCTGTTGAAGGTCCAAGAGTATGAAAACGGACTCTGGCTGTTGCCCGTAGGTAACACGGGCTAATTGTAGAGGAGGGCAGGTGCCCAAGCTGTTGGTGGCCCAAGCCCTGCGTGGCTAGCCCAGTTGAAGTCCTAGTTGGACCAGGGCGGCGGGCTCGGGAGGGGTGGAGGTGGGGGGATCTCGGGAGGCTTCCGCTTCAAGGCCGGGCTGGGGGGCCGTGGGGGAGGCACGGAGGGTTGGTGCTCTGCTTTCTTGGGCAACTCCTGCTGCTGAGGCCTCAGGTGAGAGCTGTCAAAGGCGACGGTCTCTGGGCTCTCTGGGGGAGAGGGAGAGGCACGCCTTCTCGGCCGGGATGCTGGAGCGGCGGCAGCGCGACTGTGGAGAGAGGAGGTGGCTGAGGGCCCAGGTGCCAGTGGCACACAGGGAGCCTCCTGCACAGCAGGGCCCAGAGCTGGCAAGGCTCCCCAGCACGGCTGGAGCTGCTGGCACAGCTTGGCCCAGCTGCACAGCTGCCCCTCAAGGCCCTGGCGAGCAGGACACAGCTCTGGGCAGGCTCCGTGGCCAGGAGTGGGCCCCAGAGCACCTCTGCCTTTCAAGGGCAATCTCGTCCCTGCTCTTTCTCCTCCCCACCGTGCTTTGCCTCTGCCCTGTGTCCCCGGGGCTGCTCTGGGCCAGGCAGCCTCAGTGGGAGCCAGCACTGGCTGCAGCCCCAGCGGGCACCCCAGGACAAGGCCCAGCAATTAGGAGGCCAATAAAAGCTCTGAGCAGCAGCAGGACCCTCAGCACAGTTAGTTGGACAACCATGGACTGGCCACAACTCCACAGCAGCATTTCTGTTCCCTGAATGTTCTTGACTATGTGCAGCCTATAAAGAAGCTAGAGGGTAGAGATGGGCCAACACTTACCGTTTCTTTCCCTTCCACAACCGGAACCCCGCATAGCACAGTCCCACGGAAATTGGCACAGTGAACAGTGTCACTACCGTGCCTATCATGCAGGACCTGCGCACGTCCTGGGGGCAGATAATTCTCGGTGTTTTCCGTGGATTCTGGGCGTTTGTGTCTGACATGCCAAGCACTTCTGTGGGAGCAATGAGGAGCGTCAGCCCGTGCTGTGCTGCACTACTGAGCTGGCAGCACGGTGGATGCAGGCAGGACGTTCTCCGTTTCCCCCAGAGCTGGGGCCTGCAGGCACATTGCCGCCCCTTGGCACAGGCTGTGCCACCCAACAAAGCCCAGCAGGCCGGGAGGAGAGCCCGGGGGCAGCGCAGTTGCTTGGGCAGTGGCTGCTTGGAGGGTCACGGGCCAAAGCCATCCCTGAGCAGCCACTGCCAGCCCTGGCCCTCCCTGCCCCGTGACAGCTCCCCCAGCCCCAGGGCACAGAGTCAGGCCCTGTCAGGACCCAGTGCAGCCCCTGCCCAGTCGGGAGCCAAGGCTGGCTCTGGCCCTGGGCTGGCGGCAGGGCTCCCGCTCGGGGCTGCTCCTGTGCCTTGGGCCTCTGGGCACTCAGAGCCAGCTCCAGAGCAGCTGCAGAGGGAGCGATGTTGGTGCACGAGTCCTCTTTCCCCAGGGCTGTGGACGAGCTCCAGAGGCTCCTCCAGCTTTGGCTGCTGCCGGGCTGGGCAAGGGCAGGCCCTGGGGAAAAGAGCTGACGCCACAGAGCCCCACCAAGGGCTGAGCCTGGTGGAGCAATTATCCCCTGTACCTGTGCCCATGTCTGGCATCTCCTCCTTTCCTGCATCAGTGGCTGGCACAAAGCCATTGCTTCCTACAGGATATGGCCCCACCTGCATGGACTTTTGCTCCATCGCTTGAGAAAGGAAAAAGGACAGCTGGGTCAGATGGAACCATTGCAGGAGGTGGCAACTTCAGGAGACAATACTTGTCAAGTCGTGGATAAGGATCAGGAAAATGGCCAGGTTATTGGGGCTGGGCTAGAGACCTCCCTGACTGAAAAAGTCCCTACACCTGATCTGACTGGAGATTAGAAAATTGCCGGGGATCTCAGGGCATCTATGGCTCGTGGTGCAGTTTGGGCTGCCTGTGAACTGATGCCAAATGCCTTCCTGCAGAGGCTGGGGAGAAGCTGCAGCCAGGCCAGGCTGGCAAACAGCCCTGCAGGGCGTGGAAGCAGCAGCGGGGCAGCAAGGCTGCCATGGATCCCTTCCCTCTGTGCCGGGCACGGCGTGTCCAGATGTGCAGCCAAAGCCCCCGGCTGCTGAGCCCCATGACAAGGCAGAGGGAAATGCACCCACCACGGCGTCTCTCCAGGTCATTCAGCATCTGCTCCAGATGTTTCGCTGCCTCCAAGGATTTCATGTCTCCTATGTCTCGGTTCTTCCATTTAGGAGGACCTTAATGGGAAGTTCCATTTCTCCTTCAGGCCCAAGTGGCAGTGAGAGCACCTGCGTGATTGGTGCCCTCCAAGGCACTCCCGCAGCTCGGCCTTCCACTCAGGAGCAGGGCCAGGGGCACCTCGTGCCTGCAGTGGCCCCACACTGGGATGGAAGGAGCCCCTTGTGGGGCAGTCGGGGCAGAAAGGACTCCCTGGAGCTGCTGCAGCTCCAAACCCAGCCCCAGGCAGGGCCAGGGCTTGGCAGTGGCAGCAGGAGCAGCTCAGGCTCCCTGGGGCCGGCAAAGGAGCTGAGAGAGGCTCAGCCCCAGGGCACAGCCCTGGGCCCGGCCCCTTCCCTCTCTGCTCTTCTCTGTGGCTGCACAGAGCACACAGAAGGACACACTGGCATTGAATACGGGAGGAGGATGGACAGCTAAATGATCCTTCCTCCCACTGACAGCGATCCTGTGGGATCACAGAAGGGAGCAGGGCAAGATTTCCAGATTCTTTAAAGCCAGAGATTGTGTTAAGGGACAGGGCTCATGACTGAGCCCTTGCCACATGGACACTGATTATTTTTCAGGAAAGGAACACAGAGAACTTGCCTCCACCATGCCCTAGAGTCTTCATATTGTCATTCACCAGCTTTTCCATATAAGCCATCTTATCGTCCCAGTCTAGAAGAGGGCAAAGACCAGGTCATTTCCATGGTGTGCTGGGATCCCCCACTGCTTACAGTAAATGGGCACTGCAAGGGGGCCATGTAAGGCTGTGGGAGCCACATGTGAATGCACAAGCCCAAACTGCACAGGGGCCTGGGGAGCTCTGGGCTGGCTCCTGGTCACTCTCCACCCTCTTTGCAGGCCCTGTGACACATCCCCGGTCAGCCCAGGGCCCATGGGCGCTCTCTCCCGCCCCCAGTGGAAACCCTCCCTAAATACCCTGGGGAAAACCATCCCCAGCGCTTCCCGGGGAGCAGGGAGCGCTGTCCCGGGAAAGGGGAGCCAGGCTGCCGGCTCACCTGAACCCCGCGCTTGCAGCGGAGCAGCTTGGGCAGCCCTGGCAGGCAGGGCCACAGCCAGGAGGAGCAGGAGGAAGAGGCGCAGAGCAAGGGCCATGGTGCCTTGCCCTCTGCCAGTCCCGCAGTGCTTGCTGCCACCGCTGTCCTGACACCGCTGTCCCAATGTCAGCACCACTGCTGCCACTGCCACTGCTGCTGCCGCAACAGTTGTGCTCAAGCACTGACTGCTCGCTCCTTGTGCTGCTGTGCAACCACGGGGCTCTGGCACCTCTGTGACCTCAGAGCCTGCTGTGACCTCATGGCCAGGGTGGAGTTGTGTGGGCACTGGGATCTGCCTTCTTTGGCAGGGAGCTGCTCTGTCCAAGGGCTGTGACACAGTCCCAGCCCAGCTGATCTCACAGGCTGGGCCATGAAGGGATGGAGAGCAGCCCTGCCAAGAAGGACTTGGGGGTGCTGCAAGATGAGAGGCTGCACATGAGCCAGCCATGTGCATCCAAAGGAGAGTGCCCAGCAGCTTGAAGGAGGTGATTCCACCCCTCTGCTCTGGTGAGACCCCACCTGGAGTACTGTGGAAGAGGTTTTACAGGGACCTCTGTGAGTCATTGAGAAGTTTGATAAGAGGATCCATGTTTAGCCCTGAAAGAATCCCTACCAAGGTTGTTGACATAGAAACCAAGAAAGAAAGAAGGATAAATAAGATAAATCTGGAACTGCCTATTCCAAGAAGCACTTTGCTTGTCTCTCATGACCAGTGAGTAAAGTGCAAACTTATGAGCTTTGTAAGAATGCAGAACAAGCATGCATGCTAGAATAAAAACAGGGTTTGAAGCCTTCTGGAAACGGAGTGTGTTGCTTTGTACTGTCTCCATCTCTACCACGACAGAGTACTGCATCCAGCTCTGGGCTCCCCACACAGGAAGGCCATGGTCCTGTTGGATCTAGTCCAGAGGAGGGACAAAATGCTCTGAGGGCTGGAGCCCTTCTGCTTTGGAGACAGGCTGGGAGAGCTGGTGGCGTTCAGCCTTGAAGAGAGCAGACTCAAGGGAGACCTGATTGCTGCCTTTCAGTACCTGAAGGGGGCTTGTAAAAGAGATGGGACAGAACTTGTAGTAGAGCCTTTTGTGAGCAGAGCGAGGGGGAATGGTTTTAGTCCAAAAGACGGTCCATTCAGACTGGACAAAAGAAACCCATTCTTTCACTGTAGGGTTTGAAAGCCTGACACAGGTTGCCCAGAGAGGTGGACATCCATCCCTGCAAACATTCAAGCTCACGCTCTGAGCAACCTGACCTACTTAAAGGTGTCCCTGCTCAGTGCAGGGCATTGGACTAGATGGCCTTTAAATGTCCCTTCCAAGCCAAGCCATTCTGTGTTCCTGGGCACTATCAGAGCAGTGCTGGATTAGTGCAGGGGTGATTATGTGGCACCTGTATTTTGGTAGTTGGGTCCTTTAGCAATTGGCCCTGAGAGCATTCATGGTCTGGGCAGTGAAGTCTGCAAACAACAGACAGTGTGCTCAAGGAGAAACAGGGGAGGAACACTGCTGTAGCTCAGATAAATGCCAGCATTTTGCTGCCCATTCCTAGTTAAGAAATAAAGGAATGTCCTGAAGATCCCTTCATGTGGGTGCATTATTGGCTGTATCAGTACTTGTGTTCTGCAAAACAGGGAATTTGCTACAACTTCTTGCCCCATTTATCACTGAATGAAACTCAAATCCTGCATTGCTCCTTGTCTACTTGCTTCCAAGTCAAGGCAAATTTTGTTCATGATTGAGTGGGACATATTCACCTGTTCACAAGCAAATTCTTCTTGCCATTCACACAGAGGCAAGATTGTTTTGTGGATTTGCTCTAATCGGACAGGAATTAAGGCCTACCTGTCACTAGAACTAAAGCTGATGCATTAGGTTGCAAAGTCTTGAGTAATTTGGCCTGGTGACTGGCATTGTAGAGAGTTGTTCTGGAATTAAATGACACTTGAAGACACGTGTAGTCTACCATATTTCTGGCATACTAGAAGTGAAAAAAAAAACCTTTGAAACATGATTTTATCCTTTTTTCCTCCTCCTCCTCCTCCCAGGAATTTCAATGTCTGAGGTCTAAGCTCTTCAGCTGCCTCACAAACATTGTTTTAATTCAGACAGGCATCCATGCCTTGAGCCACAAATCATGACTGTGGCTGTGAAGCTTGAAGCAATGTAGGTTTATAGCACTAAAAGTAATAATGCATTCCCAGGTTAAGCCAAGTATTTCCCAAGTAACTCTACCTATCCTCAGGGATGTTTCATAAAGGATCATTGTAAAAGCTGGGAATCAGGAGAAAGAGTGTCATCAAAATTAAAAAGACAGGTTTCTGAGATCTTTATATTCCTATAAAAAGAGATTCAAAATTGTTCATATATGGAACATTGACTAAGAAGTGAATGACAGATTGCCAAAGTAATTGGGGAAAAAAATACCATAAGTAAAACTATGTTTACATGTAGATAATAAGTAAACCACCTTGCTAAGAAAAAAACCAGACCTGCCAATACTAAAACCAATAAGGCTGTTTCATCTGTCTCAATACAAAAAAAAAAAAAAAACACTGAAAAGAATCAGAGGTCATTAAGACAATTAGTATATACAGGAAATTCCAGGGATTGGGAAAAAATGAAGCAAACTGTAGAGTGCAATTCCCAGAGTTAACCTGGAATTTATTGGTGGATTTGTTGCAAAATTTCTGAGAGCAGACTGGAAAAGCATAGGGGCTGGTCAGCCCATGGGTGGGCATTTAGAGCAGTGTGAGGGCTGTTTCTGAGACCAACTGCAGGGAAGAAGAGCAGCAGACAATCACTGGGACAGTCTCTTTGCTGGCTGTGGAGTTTTTGTCAGTCAGTTCCCTGTGGCTGGGGGAGCTGTCTGGGGCAGGGAGGGCCAGGGCTGGCAGTGGCTGCTCAGGGATGGCTTTGGCCCGTGTCCCTCCAAGCAGCCACTGCCCAAGCAGCTGCGCTGCCCCCGGGCTCTCCTCCCGGCCTGCTGGGCTTCGTTGGGTGGCACAGCCTGTGCCAAGGGGCGGCAAGGTGCCTGCAGGCCCCAGCTCTGGGGCAAACGAAGAACGTCCTGCCCGCATCCACCATGCTGCCAGCTCAGCAGTGCAGCACAGCACGGGCTGACGCTCCCCATTGCTCCCACAGGTGCAGCCGGCCCCACCACACGTGTTCCTGATTCCCAGGAGGGGTGTGAAAAATGGCAATCACTTGTTTGTAAAATTGTAAAACTTTATTTTTAATAAATTGGTTATAAAAATAGCAATATCATTAGAGTGCTAAAAATTTGGGACAATTTGGATTAGGACAATAGGAGACAATAGAATGATAGAGTTACAGACATCTGGGTACCTATTTTCTGGGCAGCATAAGCCCGAAAAAGGACAGACATTAACAGAGGATTAACCCTTAAAAACAATAACCTGTTGCATATTTGTGCATCTCGTATATGATGCATAACTTCCATTCAAACACAGGATTTTGTCTGGTCCTCGTCAACTTCTCCCTCTTAATCCTAACCGGCTTCCTGAGGGCTGAGCGACGCAGGAAGAAGTTAGTTTCTTCTGATAGGAGAGCAATACATTCTTTTTCTCTGACAAATTGCAGTGTTCTATGGCTGCTATATTAGCAAAAAGCCAATCATAAAATACATATTTCTCAGAGGACCTTGGAATGGTTTGCTGTTGGGGAACACTCTGTTTGCATGGGATAAGGGCAAGTTTGACGTTCTATTGATGCTGGAAAGGATTTGGAAGCACTCAACACAGCCCTGACTGAGAGCTTCCCTGTTGCAGTGCATGTTTTTGATTGTAATGCGGTCCTAGTAGTCAGTTTTATGACACCCCCTTATTTGGTATTGTTATACCACATTTTATTGCCAATGGGTTGTTCCTTCCCCCCCCGCCCCCCCCCCCCGTGTTGTTGGCTTTCCCCTACTTGTCCATCTCCCCAAAGTCCTGCCCTTTTGTTCCCTGTTCCTCCTCCCATTCAATGTCAATCCCTCCCCAATCCTGCCCCTTTCTCTAGAAACTTCCCTGTCCATTTGAGATGCTTTGAAACTCTATTGGTTTGTTTAAGTTGTCCTCCTCCCCTCTAATCCCCTATTGGTTTAAACAATGTATTCCCCGCCTTGTGTTCCACCCTCAGTTTCTCCCAACTGGCTAAAGACTGTATCCTCCCCAGGCACCTCCGCAGTTTGGAAATCAGTGTAGGCCTTTAATTCAGTGTATTTCTGTCGCTGACACTGCGGGGAATAAACATACAGAAGACCTCTCCCTGTTCCTTGTCCCTACCCCCGCGCACTCCACCCGTGCTGTAAAGCAGCCGTGCCCTACAGCCAAACCCCAGAGTTGACAGTTTTCTGGGGGCGGCCCACTCTGGGTGTTGGTTTTGGCAGCTAGTCGGGCAGAGGAAATCGGGCACTGCAGCACTTCCCGAATGGGCTGTTCTGTTGCAATAAAGAAATGGAGCTGTCAGCCCAGTGTCCGGGTGGCAGCAGCAGCAAAGCCCACCCGGCAGCAGCGCTGGCTGAGCTCCATGGCCAGGAGCAGTCGTGGATGCCCATGGTGTGGGCAGGCAGGAGCCAGGCAGGGGCTGCTGTGACCAGCGGTGGGGACCCGAGGGCTGGGGGAGTCCATGCTGAGCGTCCCTGGGCTGAGGGCACATTGCCTTCTGGGGGATGACCTGGGCCTGAACCTCATGAGGCACAATGTGATATTTTGGGATCTGTGCTCAGAGGTGAAGGGGTCCCTCATGAGGCACACAGTGATATTTTGGGGTCCCTGCTGAGGGGTGAAGGGATCCCTCATGAGGCACACAGTGATATTTTGGGGTCCCTGCTGAGGGGTGAAGGGATCCCTCATGAGGCACACATGGATATTTTCGGGTCCATACCGAGGGGTGCAGGGATCCCTCAGGAATCACAAAGGAGTATTGACGGCCTCTCCTAAGGTGTGCAGGCACCCCTCATGAGGTGTGCAGCGGGGTTACATTTGAGGGGGTTTTTACTCTTCTCAGCACAGCAAAGGGTCACTTGGCCGAGGTTTTGCAAAGCTGGGAGAAAGCCTCTTGCAAAGCCTTGGGCCTGTCTGCGGGCACAGCGGGCGGGCGGAGCCCATCCCCTGGGGCCAGGCCGGGCCGGGCCAGGCTCGGGCCCCGGCAGGGAAGGGCCGTGGCCCTGGGCTCTGATGAGGCTGCTGAGCTCCCCCCTGGCCCTGTGCTACAGCCCAACACATTTACAGCCGGAGCCATGCAAGGAGTCCTGCCAAGAGCAAATTGTTCTAATGTTCTCTCTAGGACAAAAAAGAGCAAACCAACCCGGCTGATAGGTGAGGAAAGAGAATTCAAGTTCACTTGAAGCGCTGCTCAGTTCAGCGTTGCCTTTCGTTTGACTGAGCTGATGCTAAGAACTATTTTCTCACATATGGTGGCGTTTCTCTGCAAACAGGCTTTGATGAGAAATTTCTGACTGCATTTGCTTTTGCTCTTTAAGATAAGTCACGAACATGAGTAGCTTTGTTGAGGAATGGAGAATTGTTTGTAGCTCAGGAGGAACCTTACATTTTAGCACAGGAAGAAGGTAAGGCACAGGTTTAAAGGCTTTCTCCTCCTGGAGTGACACACTTTCAGAGGAGTCTGTGAGGAGAAGTCCCCTCAGCCACTGCCAGGGCTGTGTGCCTCCTCTGCAGGCTCAGTATTCTGGGAGTTCCACGAGCCTCAGCTGCCAGTGAATATTCTTCTGAATATTTCTTGTTGTACAGTGCAGAGGAAGAATATTTGGTGCTAGATTCCCCTCTGGGCTTTGAGGTAAATCTCAGTAATGCTGGTGATTTTTATGTCCAGATGAACTTTTTATGGATAGTAAGGAAAAAGGGAAGAAGTATCGTGGAAAATTAATTCCTCAAAATGTGAGCGGCCAAATCGCACTAAAAATGAAATCAGAACTGAAGAATTTTTTTATTTTTTTTCCCTTGACAGGTAAGGCAAAACATGCAGTGCTAATAAAGTCTTTAAGAGATGCAACGAGCACCCAACTGTATGAAAATGAAAGAGGTAAAGGATGAGAAAGGGCATGGGAAGAATCTTCAGCCCTTCCTGTTGAAGGGAGCGAGCAGTCAGTGCTTGAGCACAACTGTTGCGGCAGCAGCAGCGGCGGTGGCAGCAGTGGTGCTGACATTGGGACAGCGGTGTCAGGACAGCGGTGGCAGCAAAGCTGCGGGACTGGCAGAGGGCAAGGCACCATGGCCCTTGCTCTGCGCCTCTTCCTCCTGGCCGTGGCCCTGCCTGCCAGGGCTGCCCAGGCCGCTCCGCTGCAAGCGCGGGGTTCAGGTGAGCCGGCAGCCTGGCTCCCCTTTCCCGGGACAGCGCTCCCTGCTCCCCGGGAAGCGCTGGGGATGGTTTTGCCCAGGCCTTTAGGGAGGGTTTCCTCTGGGGGAGGGAGAGAGCCCCTACAGGCCCTGTGCAGCCCCTGTTTCCTCTCCAGGGATGTGTCACAGGGCCTGCAAAGAGGGTGGAGAGTGCCCAAGGAGCCAGGCCAGAGCTGCCCAGGCCCCTGTGCAGCTTTGGCCTTGTACATTCACATCTGGCTCCCACAGCCTTACATGGCCCCCTTGCAGTGCCCATTTACTGTAAGCAGTGGGGGATCCCAGCACACCATGGAAATGCCCTGGTCTTTGCACTCTTCTAGACTGGAACGATAAGATGGCTTATATGGAAAAGCTGGTGAGCGACAGTATGAAGACCCTAGGGCATGGTGGAGGCAAGTTCTTTGTGGTCCTTTCCTGAAAAATAATCAGTGTCCATGTGGAAATGGCTCAGTCATGAGCCCTGTCCCTTAACATAATCTCTGGCTTTAAAGAATCTGGACATCTTGCCCTGCTCTCTTCTGTGATCCCCCAGGATCACTGTAAGTGGGAGGAAGGATCATTTATGTGTCCATCCCCCTCCCATGTGCAATGCCAGTGTGTCCCTCCGTGTGCTCTGTGCAACCACAGAGAAGAGCAGAGAGGGAAGGGGCCGGGCCCAGGGCTGTGCCCCGGGGCTGAGCCTTTCTCAGCTCCTTTGCCGGCCCCAGGGAGCCTGAGCTGCTCCTGCTGCCACTGCCAAGCCCT
This sequence comes from Zonotrichia albicollis, assembly GCF_047830755.1. Taxonomy (NCBI): domain Eukaryota; kingdom Metazoa; phylum Chordata; class Aves; order Passeriformes; family Passerellidae; genus Zonotrichia; species Zonotrichia albicollis. Next base: position 185,117 of record NW_027428466.1, on the reverse strand, counting down.
GGCCCTGCCTGGGGCTGGGTTTGGAGCTGCTGGCAGCTCCAGGGAGTCCTTTCTGCCCCGACTGCCCCGCAAGGGGCTCCTTCCATCCCAGTGTGGGGCCACTGCAGGCACGAGGTGCCCCTGGCCCTGCTCCTGAGTGGAAGGCAGAGCTGAGGGAGTGCCTTGGAGGGCACCAATCACCCAGGTGCCCTCACTGCCACTTGGGCCTGAAGAAGAAATGGAACTTCCCATTAAGGTCCTCCTAAATGGAAGAACCAAGACATAGGAGACACGAAATCCTTGGAGGCAGCCAAACATCTGGAGCAGATGCTGAGTGACCTGGAGAGACGCCGTGGTGGGTGCATTTCCCTCTGCCTTGTCCTGGGGCTCAGCAGCCGGGGGCTTTGGCTGCACATCTGGAAACGCCGTGCCCGGCACAGCGGGAAGGGATCCATGGCAGCCTCGCTGCCCCGCTGCTGCTTCCACGCCCTGCAGGGCTGTTTGCCAGCCTGGCCTGGCTGCAGCTTCTCCCCAGCCTCTGCAGGAAGGCATTTGGCATCAGTTCACAGGCAGCCCAAACTGCACCACGGGCCATAGATGCCCTGAGATCCCCGGCAATTTTCTAATCTCCAGTCAGATCAGGTGTAGGGGCTTTTTCAGTCAGGGAGGTCTCTAGCCCAGCCCCAATAACCTGGCCATTTTCCTGATCCTTATCCAAGACTTGACAAGTATTGTCTCCTGAAGTTGCCACCTCCTGCAATGGTTCCATCTGACCCAGCTGTCCTTTTTCCTTTCTCAAGCAATGGAGCAAAAGTCCATGCAGGTGGGGCCATATCCTGTAGGAAGCAATGGCTTTGTGCCAGCCACTGATGCAGGAAGGGAGGAGATGCCAGACATGGGCACAGGTACAGGAGATAATTGCTCCGCCAGGCTCAGCCCTTGGTGGGGCTGTGTGGCAGCAGCTCTTTCCCCCAGGGCCTGCCCTTGCCCAGCCCGGCAGCAGCCAAAGCTGGAGGAGGCTCTGGAATCCTCTGGAGCTCGTTCACAGCCCCGGGGAAAGGGGACCCCTGCAGCAACGTCCCTCCCACTGCAGCTGCTCTGGAGCTGGCCCTGAGTGCCCAGAGGCCCAAGGCACAGGAGCAGCCCCGAGCGGGAGCCCTGCCGCCAGCCCAGGGCCAGAGCCAGCCTTGGCTCCCGACTGGGCAGGGGCTGCACTGGCTCCTGTCAGGGCCTGACTCTGTGCCCTGGGGCTGGGGGAGCTGCCACGGGGCAGGGAGGGCCAGGGCTGCTGGCAGTGGCTGCTCAGGGATGGCTTTGGCCCGTGTCCCTCCAAGCAGCCACTGCCCAAGCAGCTGCGCTGCCCCCGGGCTCTCCTCCCAGCCTGCTGGGCTTTGTTGGGTGGCACAGCCTGTGCCAAGGGGCGGCAAGGTGCCTGCAGGCCCCAGCTCTGGGGGAAACGGAGAACGTCCTGCCCGCATCCACCGTGCTGCCAGCTCAGCAGTGCAGCACAGCACGGGCTCACGCTCCCCATTGCTCCCACAGAAGTGCTTGGCATATCAGACACTAACGCCCAGAATCTACGGAACACCCCAAGAATTATCTGCCCCCAGGATGTGCGCAGCTCCTGCATGTTAGGCCCGGTAGTGACACTGTTCACTGTGCCTATTTCCTTGGTGCTGTGCTATGTTGGGTTCCAGTGGTGGAAGGAAAAGAAACAGTAAGCTGTGCTCATCTCTACCGTTCAGCTTCCTTAAATGCTGCTTATATTCAGCTAACAGTCCAGTGAGGCTGCTGTGGAGTTTTTCCAGTCCATGGTTGTCCAAAGTACTCTGGGAACGGTTCTGCTGCTGCCCAGAGCTTTCATTGGCCTCCTAATTGCTGGGCCTTGTCCTGGGGGGCCCGCTGGGGCTGCAGCCAGTGCTGGCTTCCACTGAGGCTGCCTGGCCCAGAGCAGCCCCAGGGGCACAGGGCAAAGGCAGAGCAATGTGGGGAGGAGAAAGAGCAGGGACGAGATTGCCCTGGAAAGACAGAGGAGATCTGGGGCCCACTCCTGGCCATGGAGCCTGCCCAGAGCCGTGCCCTGCTCGCCGGGGCCTTGAGGGACAGCTGTGCAGCTGGGCCAAGCTGTGCCAGCAGCTCCAGCCATGCTGGGGAGCCTTGCCAGCTCTGGGCCCTGCTGTGCAGGAGGCTCCCTGTGTGCCACTGGCAGCTGGGGCCTCAGCCACCTCCTCTCTCCACAGTCACACCTCTCGACAGCAGCTAAAGGACACTGACAGGTTCTCACGCCCAGATAACTTGAGTAGCTCTTCCAGCAGTGGTGAGGACCTGGGTAGCCCCAACAAAAGCTCTCAGAGGACAACTCCAGAACAGCTGCCATATAGGAGGAAGCAGCAGATCCCTGTGGAAATCCCAGTGCCACCTCCAGGCCTCCCTGTGGGAATCCCTGAGCCTCCTCCACTCCCAGTAGGAATTCCTGAGCCTCCTCCACTCCCCACAGGGATCTTCAATATGCCTCCACCCCACTCCAGTCCATCCCAACCTGTGCCGCAATCCCAAAACCAGTTCAGCACCTTCCATACCCAGCTGAGACCACCACGTCCCCCTCCTCCCAAAATCATCTGACCTGTCTTCCAAAGGACACTGAAGGTGCTTTTGTCCCCCACCCCATGTCCCCATTCAGGAGCCTTGCCCAGCATTTTTGCTGCAATAAAGAGATGAAGTTGTAACCTCAGTGTCCAGGTCGTAGCAGCAGCAAAGCCCACCCAGCAGCAGCACTGGCTGAGCTCCATGCCCAGGAGCAGCCATGGATGCCCACGGTGTGGGCAGGCAGGAGCCAGGCAGGGGCTGCTGTGACCAGTGGCAGGGCCCCGAGGGCTGGGGGAGCCCATGCTGAGCGTCCCTGGGCTGAGGGCACATTTCCTTCCCTGGCATCATCTGGGCCTGGGCCCCATGAGGCAGGCATGGATATTTTGTATTCTCTGCTTAGGTGTGCTGGGGTCACTCATGAAGCATAAAGGAGTATTAATGGCCTCTCCTAAGGTGTGCAGGCTGCCCTCATGAGGTGTGCAGCAGGGTTACATTTGAGGGGACTTTTACTCTTCTCAAGACAGACAAGGGTCACTTGGCCGCGGTTTTGCAAAGCTGGGAGAAAGCCTCTTGCTAAGCCTTGGGCCTGGCTGCGGGCACAGCGGGCGGGTGGAGCCCATCCCCTTGGGCCAGGCCGGGCTGCTCAGGCCGGGCAGGGCCGGGCCGGCTCGGGCCCCGGCAGGGAAGGGCCGCGAACCTGAGCTCTGATGAGGCTGCTGAGCTCCGCCCTGGCCCTGTGCTGCAGCCCAACACATTTACAGCCGGGCCGTGCCCTGGCCCGCAGGAGGCACCCGGGGCTGCAACTGAGGCTGTGCCTTCTCCAACTCAAGTGGGCTGTCTCTGTTCCTTTGGAGGATCCTGAGCCTTGTACCTCGGCCTGATGGTGCAAAGATGCCTCCAGCAACCCTGAGTTTTCAGAAATAAAGGCTTTGTGCTGATTAATATGAAAAGCTGTATGGGTGGCCTGCAGCTAATGTTCTTTTGTTGCCTGGCCCCCAGTCAGTGCTGGAGTCTAAATGACTGACCCAGCCCTGAGCTGCTCTTTCGACTGATTTGATGAAAGGGACTGAAGCTCTAGTGAGTCCAATTCTCCAGGAAAACAAGTACAGCAACTTGGATACTGCTGGTGACAAAAGCAGAGTGCAGAGTTGAACCTGTGAGGCCACCTCACTGCCGCCTCCCCCCACTCTTTTATTTTCATTTTGTTTAACATTCTTAGTGCCAGCCTTTGGATGAAATGGGCTCTCAGCAAGGAGCTGCTGGGCCTCCTGGCTGTGTCCATTTGTGCTCCCAGTGCTTCTGGTCTGGTTGGGCTGGTGTGATAAATAGGTATGATTCGTGCTGATGAAAACTGAAACAGTAATCAATATTGATACAGTAATTAATATTTAGGAACAACAAAATAGTTAAAAGTTGTAATGCCAAAGAAGAGAGAGAGAGGAAGGGCTCCGCCACCCCCCCACCCCCCCCCCCCCCGGCAGATGTTCACAAGGACAGGAGGAAAGAAGCTGAAGAGAAAGTTGCTAAAAATGAGCAGAAAGGAAGCAAAACCTGTTTGGGTCCGAGAAAATGCTAATTATAAGGGATTTATTGCCTTGATATGTAGATATAATGATATGTTATTCTTGGCTTACATTGTACTGGCTTGACGCGCATGTGTAACCCAAAGGTGAATTAAAGGACAAAGAAGAAGACTATAGAGCCTTCATCAGTGACCACCCCCAAAGACTTGTGCGACCACCAAACCGAGTAGTGGCGCATGCGTGGTAAAAGTGGTAATGCAAGCAGAGACAGAGAGATGACAAACCGAAAATGGGAGGAGATGGTATTGACACATGGCATATAAGGGGTGATTTTCTCTTGGCAAGCTTGTGTGTGATGTGGCAAGGGTCCAAGAGCCCTGCACTCCGTACCCCACCGTTATCTTTTGCTTATGCGCTATTATTGGAACCAAATTATCCCTTATTTTAACCAAATTATATTATATCCAATTTTATATTTTTGATTTTAACTATTCAATTAAAATTGTTACTACTTTTAATATTGTTTGGTTTTTTATGATGGGATAATTGGGCAAACATAACAGCTGGGACACTTGTCCATCATGCCTGTGTGTCTGTTTCCTGTCATTCCAATGCACAGCCCTTTCCCACTGCTTGTCATTTAAATACTGTAATTATTTTATTGGATAACTTACACCTTGTTATAAATGTGAAGCTTGACTAGGCCAATATTCAAGCAGCAATCAATTTATTAATTAATATGGTAAAGTATGATCCATACAGTGGTAGGTAAAGTGGGGGAAGTTTTCCCTCCCAATGCACACCGATAGTTGAGGCTTACAAGTATTGATAGGGGCATTCATAAGCTTTCTCAAGAATTTCTACTTCCAATTTTTACTCATCATTAGTTTTTACTCCCAATTTTGTGTCACAATTCTATACTCTATTGTGATTTAGTTTTTCTCAGGATGTACTGCAGAAAAGGAGTATCCCAGGTGGTCGTGGTCCGGTTTCCAAAATAAGGAAGAAGTATTCCATCTGGTGAGGTCCAGCTCTCCAGATGTGGGTCCAACTTTTAATTGCAAGGACTATAAATCTCATGACAGTCATGTCCAGCTTCCCTTGGTCAAAACTATTAATCCTTGAGTTGATGTTCATCTTCTTTTCTCAAGCTGCTTTTCTCTGTTTTGTTAAGGCCTGAGATAAGCATGCTTCCTTTTGATATATTCTAAAGCTGTACTTTCCAAGATCCTTACTACAAGCAATATTCTAAAAGGATACTTAATTTATACTAAAATTAAAAGGCTAATACTGCAAAGCTCTTTAAGGCTTAGCTACAAGCAGAAAGTTCCTGTCAAACAGGAACATCCTTAATGCTTTAATTCAAATGCTCCTAAATCAAGTTAAGACTCATAAAGGTTAATTGCGAACAAAAGATAGGTTCAAAGGCCTTTTTCCATGCTTTACTTTCCTCAGTTATTGTTAGAATTTGTCTTTATAACTGTCCCATGGTTGGTTTCCACACATATCACAATGACAAATACAGACGCGGCCTGTATGTACCTGACACATAACACAGCTTGGTATTTCACAGTCCTGCACTTCAGGATATTAAATTGTGTTAATCAGACTTTGTCCCATCATGAGTTTCTGGAACACATTTTCAAGCCTTGCAGCTGTAGCCCAAGGGAAGCTGTTTCTGTCTTGCATCACCAAACTGGCAGGGTTTTTGCAAAGACAGCCCTTTAGAAAGGACTTGTTGTGTGCATTAACATCTAAGGGGCTGCTTTCAAAGACAGACCAAAACCCCATGAACAAACAGCAAATCTACCAAACAACATATTTTTTTAAAAGTACTTTATTTGTAGCTTTTGTTCTTAATGTTTTCCAGTTGGCCACCTTTTCCACTGCAGTGTCTTTCTTTGGACAGAAAAGCCCCCTTGCTAGATGATGTGACTTAACAAGGAAAACAGAACTCACACACAATGCATTTATTAGAGCTAAACATGGAGGTTCCCATGATCACAGTCATAATCATTGATTTTCAGTTTATTTTGGTTTCAGATAGTTTTCAGACGGGTGAGAACAGTACCTCAGATCCCCTGGGTGTGTTGGTGCCATAGCCACTTATTATCTCTTCTTTCTTGTTATCTGTCCTTTCTGTAGTTCTGTAGTTCCTCTGCCCATTTGTTGCTCTTGGATCACTGCCTCCTTCACCTGATTTTTATCTTTTCCTGGATTTGTGAGGATTTTTGTGTTGGTTTTGGTTTTTTTTCTTGGTGGTTGTTTTGTTTGCCTGTTCTATTTGGTCACAGTTTTGCTATTGGTTTTTGGGTTTTTTTATCCCCTTAACAGCAAAAATCAGCTTGTGATTTGTATTGTGAAGTTGTGATACACAGGTGTTGCACATAAAGGTTGTTTTTGTTTTTAAAGTCATCTCAGACATGCAAGGCCCTGTGTCTTTGAAAACTGTGTGCTCTTGAGTCGATATGCAAAATAATTAGACTCCACAGTCTGATGTAGTTATGAAGTGGAAATGTATTGTCAGCAGCCAACACAAGCGATATAGCTCTCATGAAAGCTTGTGCCCTGAGCCTCGGTCTGACCCACATCTTCATTCTCAAAGATGTTCCATGTTCATTACATTGCACAACATTGCCATGCATATTCAAACCCTGGCCCCTCCTGTCCTCGCCTCACATGGTAATCAGATCCAGGTCCTTCTGGGCACGCATTGTTTGCTGTGGTGCTCGCACGGGGGTCTCTCAGTGATCTCTGAGGCCGAAGACTGTGGTCTTCCTCATGACTGAACTTTGGAACTTTTCTCCTTTGTGCGTGCGCTTGGGTCCCTTGGTGGGGGTGCAATCTGGGGGTATAGCTAAGGCCATGAGGTCACAGCAGGCTCTGAGGTCACAGAGGTGCCAGAGCCCCGTGGTTGCACAGCAGCACAAGGAGCGAGCAGTCAGTGCTTGAGCACAACTGTTGCGGCAGCAGCAGCGGCGGTGGCAGCAGTGGTGCTGACATTGGGACAGCGGTGTCAGGACAGCGGTGGCAGCAAGAGCTGCGGGACTGGCAGAGGGCAAGGCACCATGGCCCTTGCTCTGCGCCTCTTCCTCCTGCTCCTCCTGGCCGTGGCCCTGCCTGCCAGGGCTGCCCAGGCCGCTCCGCTGCAAGCGCGGGGTTCAGGTGAGCCGGCAGCCTGGCTCCCCTTTCCCGGGACAGCGCTCCCTGCTCCCCGGGAAGCGCTGGGGATGGTTTTCCCCAGGCCTTTAGGGAGGGTTTCCTCTGGGGGAGGGAGAGAGCCCCTACAGGCCCTGTGCAGCCCCTGTTTCCTCTCCAGGGATGTGTCACAGGGCCTGCAAAGAGGGTGGAGAGTGCCCAAGGAGCCAGGCCAGAGCTGCCCAGGCCCCTGTGCAGCTTTGGCCTTGTACATTCACATCTGGCTCCCACAGCCTTACATGGCCCCCTTGCAGTGCCCATTTACTGTAAGCAGTGGGGGATCCCAGCACACCATGGAAATGCCCTGGTCTTTGCACTCTTCTAGACTGCAACGATAAGATGGCTTATATGGAAAAGCTGGTGAGCGACAGTATGAAGACCCTAGGGCATGGTGGAGGCAAGTTCTTTGTGGTCCTTTCCTGAAAAATAATCAGTGTCCATGTGGAAATGGCTCAGTCATGAGCCCTGTCCCTTAACATAATCTCTGGCTTTAAAGAATCTGGACATCTTGCCCTGCTCTCTTCTGTGATCCCCCAGGATCACTGTCAGTGGGAGGAAGGATCATTTATGTGTCCATCCCCCTCCCATGTGCAATGCCAGTGTGTCCCTCCGTGTGCTCTGTGCAACCACAGAGAAGAGCAGAGAGGGAAGGGGCCGGGCCCAGGGCTGTGCCCCGGGGCTGAGCCTTTCTCAGCTCCTTTGCCGGCCCCAGGGAGCCTGAGCTGCTCCTGCTGCCACTGCCAAGCCCTGGCCCTGCCTGGGGCTGGGTTTGGAGCTGCTGGCAGCTCCAGGGAGTCCTTTCTGCCCCGACTGCCCCGCAAGGGGCTCCTTCCATCCCAGTGTGGGGCCACTGCAGGCACGAGGTGCCCCTGGCCCTGCTCCTGAGTGGAAGGCAGAGCTGAGGGAGTGCCTTGGAGGGCACCAATCACCCAGGTGCCCTCACTGCCACTTGGGCCTGAAGAAGAAATGGAACTTCCCATTAAGGTCCTCCTAAATGGAAGAACCGAGACATAGGAGACACGAAATCCTTGGAGGCAGCCAAACATCTGGAGCAGATGCTGAGTGACCTGGAGAGACGCCGTGGTGGGTGCATTTCCCTCAGCCTTGTCCTGGGGCTCAGCAGCCGGGGGCTTTGGCTGCACATCTGGACACGCCGTGCCCGGCACAGCGGGAAGGGATCCATGGCAGCCTCGCTGCCCCGCTGCTGCTTCCACGCCCTGCAGGGCTGTTTGCCAGCCTGGCCTGGCTGCAGCTTCTCCCCAGCCTCTGCAGGAAGGCATTTGGCATCAGTCCACAGGAAGCCCAAACTGCACCACGGGCCATAGATGCCCTGAGATCCCCGGCAATTTTCTAATCTCCAGTCAGATCAGGTGTAGGGGCTTTTTCAGTCAGGGAGGTCTCTAGCCCAGCCCCAATAACCTGGCCATTTTCCTGATCCTTATCCACGACTTGACAAGTATTGTCTCCTGAAGTTGCCACCTCCTGCAATGGTTCCATCTGACCCAGCTGTCCTTTTTCCTTTCTCAAGCAATGGAGCAAAAGTCCATGCAGGTGGGGCCATATCCTGTAGGAAGCAATGGCTTTGTGCCAGCCACTGATGCAGGAAAGGAGGAGATGCCAGACATGGGCACAGGTACAGGAGATAATTGCTCCGCCAGGCTCAGCCCTTGGTGGGGCTGTGTGGCAGCAGCTCTTTCCCCCAGGGCCTGCCCTTGCCCAGCCCGGCAGCAGCCAAAGCTGGAGGAGGCTCTGGAGGCTTGGAATCCTCTGGAGCTCGTTCACAGCCCCGGGGAAAGGGGACCCCTGCAGCAACGTCCCTCCCACTGCAGCTGCTCTGGAGCTGGCCCTGAGTGCCCAGAGGCCCAAGGCACAGGAGCAGCCCCGAGCGGGAGCCCTGCCGCCAGCCCAGGGCCAGAGCCAGCCTTGGCTCCCGACTGGGCAGGGGCTGCACTGGGTCCTGACAGGGCCTGACTCTGTGCCCTGGGGCTGGGGGAGCTGCCACGGGGCAGGGAGGGCCAGGGCTGCTGGCAGTGGCTGCTCAGGGATGGCTTTGGCCCGTGTCCCTCCAAGCAGCCACTGCCCAAGCAGCTGCGCTGCCCCCGGGCTCTCCTCCCAGCCTGCTGGGCTTTGTTGGGTGGCACAGCCTGTGCCAAGGGGCGGCTGGGTGCCTGCAGGCCCCAGCTCTGGGGGAAACGGAGAACGTCCTGCCTGCATCCACCGTGCTGCCAGCTCAGTAGTGCAGCACAGCACGGGCTCACGCTCCCCATTGCTCCCACAGAAGTGCTTGGCATATCAGACACTAACGCCCAGAATCTACGGAACACCCCAAGAATTATCTGCCCCCAGGATGTGCGCAGCTCCTGCATGTTAGGCCCGGTAGTGACACTGTTCACTGTGCCTATTTCCTTGGTGCTGTGCTATGTTGGGTTCCAGTGGTGGAAGGAAAAGAAACAGTAAGCTGTGCTCATCTCTACCGTTCAGCTTCCTTAAATGCTGCTTATATTCAGCTAACAGTCCAGTGAGGCTGCTGTGGAGTTTTTCCAGTCCATGGTTGTCCAAAGTACTCTGGGAACGGTTCTGCTGCTGCCCAGAGCTTTCATTGGCCTCCTAATTGCTGGGCCTTGTCCTGGGGGGCCCGCTGGGGCTGCAGCCAGTGCTGGCTCCCACTGAGGCTGCCTGGCCCAGAGCAGCCCCAGGGGCACAGGGCAAAGGCAGAGCAATGTGGGGAGGAGAAAGAGCAGGGACGAGATTGCCCTGGAAAGACAGAGGAGATCTGGGGCCCACTCCTGGCCATGGAGCCTGCCCAGAGCCGTGCCCTGCTCGCCGGGGCCTTGAGGGACAGCTGTGCAGCTGGGCCAAGCTGTGCCAGCAGCTCCAGCCATGCTGGGGAGCCTTGCCAGCTCTGGGCCCTGCTGTGCAGGAGGCTCCCTGTGTGCCACTGGCAGCTGGGGCCTCAGCCACCTCCTCTCTCCACAGTCACACCTCTCGACAGCAGCTAAAGGACACTGACAGGTTCTCACGCCCAGATAACTTGAGTAGCTCTTCCAGCAGTGGTGAGGACCTGGGTAACCCCAACAAAAGCTCTCAGAGGACAGCTCCAGAACAGCTGCCATATAGGAGGAAGCAGCAGATCCCTGTGGAAATCCCAGTGCCACCTCCAGGCCTCCCTGTGGGAATCCCTGAGCCTCCTCCACTCCCAGTAGGAATTCCTGAGCCTCCTCCACTCCCCACAGGGATCTTCAATATGCCTCCACCCCACTCCAGTCCATCCCAACCTGTGCCGCAATCCCAAAACCAGTTCAGCACCTTCCATACCCAGCTGAGACCACCACGTCCCCCTCCTCCCAAAATCATCTGACCTGTCTTCCAAAGGACACTGAAGGTGCTTTTGTCCCCCACCCCATGTCCCCATTCAGGAGCCTTGCCCAGCATTTTTGCTGCAATAAAGAGATGAAGTTGTAACCTCAGTGTCCAGGTCGTAGCAGCAGCAAAGCCCACCCAGCAGCAGCACTGGCTGAGCTCCATGCCCAGGAGCAGCCATGGATGCCCACGGTGTGGGCAGGCAGGAGCCAGGCAGGGGCTGCTGTGACCAGTGGCAGGGCCCCGAGGGCTGGGGGAGCCCATGCTGAGCGTCCCTGGGCTGAGGGCACATTTCCTTCCCTGGCATCATCTGGGCCTGGGCCCCATGAGGCAGGCATGGATATTTTGGGTTCTCTGCTGAGGTGTGCTGGGGTCACTCATGAAGCATAAAGGAGTATTAATGGCCTCTCCTAAGGTGTGCAGGCTGCCCTCATGAGGTGTGCAGCAGGGTTACATTTGAGGGGACTTTTACTCTTCTCAAGACAGACAAGGGTCACTTGGCCGAGGTTTTGCAAAGCTGGGAGAAAGCCTCTTGCTAAGCCTTGGGCCTGGCTGCGGGCACAGCGGGCGGGTGGAGCCCATCCCCTGGGGCCAGGCCGGGCTGCTCAGGCCGGGCAGGGCCGGGCCGGCTCGGGCCCCGGCAGGGAAGGGCCGCGAACCTGAGCTCTGATGAGGCTGCTGAGCTCCGCCCTGGCCCTGTGCTGCAGCCCAACACATTTACAGCCGGGCCGTGCCCTGGCCCACAGGAGGCACCCGGGGCTGCAACTGAGGCTGTGCCTTCTCCAACTCAAGTGGGCTGTCTCTGTTCCTTTGGAGGATCCTGAGCCTTGTACCTCGGCCTGATGGTGCAAAGATGCCTCCAGCAACCCTGAGTTTTCAGAAATAAAGGCTTTGTGCTGATTAATATGAAAAGCTGTATGGGTGGCCTGCAGCTAATGTTCTTTTGTTGCCTGGCCCCCAGTCAGTGCTGGAGTCTAAATGACTGACCCAGCCCTGAGCTGCTCTTTAGACTGATTTGATGAAAGGGACTGAAGCTCTAGTGAGTCCAATTCTCCAGGAAAACAAGTACAGCAACTTGGATACTGCTGGTGACAAAAGCAGAGTGCAGAGTTGAACCTGTGAGGCCACCTCACTGCCGCCTCCCCCCACTCTTTTATTTTCATTTTGTTTAACATTCTGAGTGCCAGCCTTTGGATGAAATGGGCTCTCAGCAAGGAGCTGCTGGGCCTCCTGGCTGTGTCCATTTGTGCTCCCAGTGCTTCTGGTCTGGTTGGGCTGGTGTGATAAATAGGTATGATTCGTGCTGATGAAAACTGAAACAGTAATCAATATTGATACAGTAATTAATATTTAGGAACAACAAAATAGTTAAAAGTTGTAATGCCAAAGAAGAGAGAGAGAGGAAGGGCTCCGCCACCCCCCCCCCCCCACCCGGCAGATGTTCACAAGGACAGGAGGAAAGAAGCTGAAGAGAAAGTTGCTAAAAATGAGCAGAAAGGAAGCAAAACCTGTTTGGGTCCGAGAAAATGCTAATTATAAGGGATTTATTGCCTTGATATGTAGATATAATGATATGTTATTCTTGGCTTACATTGTACTGGCTTGACGCGCATGTGTAACCCAAAGGTGAATTAAAGGACAAAGAAGAAGACTATAGAGCCTTCATCAGTGACCGCCCCCAAAGACTTGTGCGACCACCAAACCGAGTAGTGGCGCATGCGTGGTAAAAGTGGTAATGCAAGCAGAGACAGAGAGATGACAAACCGAAAATGGGAGGAGATGGTATTGACACATGGCATATAAGGGGTGATTTTCTCTTGGCAAGCTTGTGTGTGATGTGGCAAGGGTCCAAGAGCCCTGCACTCCGTACCCCACCGTTATCTTTTGCTTATGCGCTATTATTGGAACCAAATTATCCCTTATTTTAACCAAATTATATTATATCCAATTTTATATTTTTGATTTTAACTATTCAATTAAAATTGTTACTACTTTTAATATTGTTTGGTTTTTTATGATGGGATAATTGGGCAAACATAACAGCTGGGACACTTGTCCATCATGCCTGTGTGTCTGTTTCCTGTCATTCCAATGCACAGCCCTTTCCCACTGCTTGTCATTTAAATACTGTAATTATTTTATTGGATAACTTACACCTTGTTATAAATGTGAAGCTTGACTAGGCCAATATTCAAGCAGCAATCAATTTATTAATTAATATGGTAAAGTATGATCCATACAGTGGTAGGTAAAGTGGGGGAAGTTTTCCCTCCCAATGCACACCGATAGTTGAGGCTTACAAGTATTGATAGGGGCATTCATAAGCTTTCTCAAGAATTTCTACTTCCAATTTTTACTCATCATTAGTTTTTACTCCCAATTTTGTGTCACAATTCTATACTCTATTGTGATTTAGTTTTTCTCAGGATGTACTGCAGAAAAGGAGTATCCCAGGTGGTCGTGGTCCGGTTTCCAAAATAAGGAAGAAGTATTCCATCTGGTGAGGTCCAGCTCTCCAGATGTGGGTCCAACTTTTAATTGCAAGGACTATAAATCTCATGACAGTGATGTCCAGCTTCCCTTGGTCAAAACTATTAATCCTTGAGTTGATGTTCATCTTCTTTTCTCAAGCTGCTTTTCTCTGTTTTGTTAAGGCCTGAGATAAGCATGCTTCCTTTTGATATATTCTAAAGCTGTACTTTCCAAGATCCTTACTACAAGCAATATTCTAAAAGGATACTTAATTTATACTAAAATTAAAAGGCTAATACTGCAAAGCTCTTTAAGGCTTAGCTACAAGCAGAAAGTTCCTGTCAAACAGGAACATCCTTAATGCTTTAATTCAAATGCTCCTAAATCAAGTTAAGACTCATAAAGGTTAATTGCGAACAAAAGATAGGTTCAAAGGCCTTTTTCCATGCTTTACTTTCCTCAGTTATTGTTAGAATTTGTCTTTATAACTGTCCCATGGTTGGTTTCCACACATATCACAATGACAAATACAGACGCGGCCTGTATGTACCTGACACATAACACAGCTTGGTATTTCACAGTCCTGCACTTCAGGATATTAAATTGTGTTAATCAGACTTTGTCCCATCATGAGTTTCTGGAACACATTTTCAAGCCTTGCAGCTGTAGCCCAAGGGAAGCTGTTTCTGTCTTGCATCACCAAACTGGCAGGGTTTTTGCAAAGACAGCCCTTTAGAAAGGACTTGTTGTGTGCATTAACATCTAAGGGGCTGCTTTCAAAGACAGACCAAAACCCCATGAACAAACAGCAAATCTACCAAACAACATATTTTTTAAAAGTACTTTATTTGTAGCTTTTGTTCTTAATGTTTTCCAGTTGGCCACCTTTTCCACTGCAGTGTCTTTCTTTGGACAGAAAAGCCCCCTTGCTAGATGATGTGACTTAACAAGGAAAACAGAACTCACACACAATGCATTTATTAGAGCTAAACATGGAGGTTCCCATGATCACAGTCATAATCATTGATTTTCAGTTTATTTTGGTTTCAGATAGTTTTCAGAAGGGTGAGAACAGTACCTCAGATCCCCTGGGTGTGTTGGTGCCATAGCCACTTATTATCTCTTCTTTCTTGTTATCTGTCCTTTCTGTAGTTCTGTAGTTCCTCTGCCCATTTGTTGCTCTTGGATCACTGCCTCCTTCACCTGATTTTTATCTTTTCCTGGATTTGTGAGGATTTTTGTGTTGGTTTTGGTTTTTTTTCTTGGTGGTTGTTTTGTTTGCCTGTTCTATTTGGTCACAGTTTTGCTATTGGTTTTTGGGTTTTTTTATCCCCTTAACAGCAAAAATCAGCTTGTGATTTGTATTGTGAAGTTGTGATACACAGGTGTTGCACATAAAGGTTGTTTTTGTTTTTAAAGTCATCTCAGACATGCAAGGCCCTGTGTCTTTGAAAACTGTGTGCTCTTGAGTCGATATGCAAAATAATTAGACTCCACAGTCTGATGTAGTTATGAAGTGGAAATGTATTGTCAGCAGCCAACACAAGCGATATAGCTCTCATGAAAGCTTGTGCCCTGAGCCTCGGTCTGACCCACATCTTCATTCTCAAAGATGTTCCATGTTCATTACATTGCACAACATTGCCATGCATATTCAAACCCTGGCCCCTCCTGTCCTCGCCTCACATGGTAATCAGATCCAGGTCCTTCTGGGCACGCATTGTTTGCTGTGGTGCTCGCACGGGGGTCTCTCAGTGATCTCTGAGGCCGAAGACTGTGGTCTTCCTCATGACTGAACTTTGGAACTTTTCTCCTTTGTGCGTGCGCTTGGGTCCCTTGGTGGGGGTGCAATCTGGGGGTATAGCTAAGGCCATGAGGTCACAGCAGGCTCTGAGGTCACAGAGGTGCCAGAGCCCCGTGGTTGCACAGCAGCACAAGGAGCGAGCAGTCAGTGCTTGAGCACAACTGTTGCGGCAGCAGCAGCGGCGGTGGCAGCAGTGGTGCTGACATTGGGACAGCGGTGTCAGGACAGCGGTGGCAGCAAGAGCTGCGGGACTGGCAGAGGGCAAGGCACCATGGCCCTTGCTCTGCGCCTCTTCCTCCTGCTCCTCCTGGCCGTGGCCCTGCCTGCCAGGGCAGCCCAGGCCGCTCCGCTGCAAGCGCGGGGTTCAGGTGAGCCGGCAGCCTGGCTCCCCTTTCCCGGGACAGCGCTCCCTGCTCCCCGGGAAGCGCTGGGGATGGTTTTGCCCAGGCCTTTAGGGAGGGTTTCCTCTGGGGGAGGGAGAGAGCCCCTACAGGCCCTGTGCAGCCCCTGTTTCCTCTCCAGGGATGTGTCACAGGGCCTGCAAAGAGGGTGGAGAGTGCCCAAGGAGCCAGGCCAGAGCTGCCCAAGCCCCTGTGCAGCTTTGGCCTTGTACATTCACATCTGGCTCCCACAGCCTTACATGGCCCCCTTGCAGTGCCCATTTACTGTAAGCAGTGGGGGATCCCAGCACACCATGGAAATGCCCTGGTCTTTGCACTCTTCTAGACTGGAACGATAAGATGGCTTATATGGAAAAGCTGGTGAGCGACAGTATGAAGACCCTAGGGCATGGTGGAGGCAAGTTCTTTGTGTTCCTTTCCTGAAAAATAATCAGTGTCCATGTGGAAATGGCTCAGTCATGAGCCCTGTCCCTTAACATAATCTCTGGCTTTAAAGAATCTGGACATCTTGCCCTGCTCTCTTCTGTGATCCCCCAGGATCGCTGTCAGTGGGAGGAAGGATCATTTATGTGTCCATCCCCCTCCCATGTGCAATGCCAGTGTGTCCCTCCGTGTGCTCTGTGCAACCACAGAGAAGAGCAGAGAGGGAAGGGGCCGGGCCCAGGGCTGTGCCCCGGGGCTGAGCCTTTCTCAGCTCCTTTGCCGGCCCCAGGGAGCCTGAGGTGCTCCTGCTGCCACTGCCAAGCCCTGGCCCTGCCTGGGGCTGGGTTTGGAGCTGCTGGCAGCTCCAGGGAGTCCTTTCTGCCCCGACTGCCCCGCAAGGGGCTCCTTCCATCCCAGTGTGGGGCCACTGCAGGCACGAGGTGCCCCTGGCCCTGCTCCTGAGTGGAAGGCAGAGCTGAGGGAGTGCCTTGGAGGGCACCAATCACCCAGGTGCCCTCACTGCCACTTGGGCCTGAAGAAGAAATGGAACTTCCCATTAAGGTCCTCCTAAATGGAAGAACCAAGACATAGGAGACACGAAATCCTTGGAGGCAGCCAAACATCTGGAGCAGATGCTGAGTGACCTGGAGAGATGCCGTGGTGGGTGCATTTCCCTCTGCCTTGTCCTGGGGCTCAGCAGCCGGGGGCTTTGGCTGCACATCTGGACACGCCGTGCCCGGCACAGCGGGAAGGGATCCATGGCAGCCTCGCTGCCCCGCTGCTGCTTCCACGCCCTGCAGGGCTGTTTGCCAGCCTGGCCTGGCTGCAGCTTCTCCCCAGCCTCTGCAGGAAGGCATTTGGCATCAGTTCACAGGCAGCCCAAACTGCACCACGGGCCATAGATGCCCTGAGATCCCCGCCAATTTTCTAATCTCCAGTCAGATCAGGTGTAGGGGCTTTTTCAGTCAGGGAGGTCTCTAGCCCAGCCCCAATAACCTGGCCATTTTCCTGATCCTTATCCACGACTTGACAAGTATTGTCTCCTGAAGTTGCCACCTCCTGCAATGGTTCCATCTGACCCAGCTGTCCTTTTTCCTTTCTCAAGCAATGGAGCAAAAGTCCATGCAGGTGGGGCCATATCCTGTAGGAAGCAATGGCTTTGTGCCAGCCACTGATGCAGGAAAGGAGGAGATGCCAGACATGGGCACAGGTACAGGAGATAATTGCTCCGCCAGGCTCAGCCCTTGGTGGGGCTGTGTGGCTGCAGCTCTTTCCCCCAGGGCCTGCGCTTGCCCAGCCCGGCAGCAGCCAAAGCTGGAGGAGGCTCTGGAGGCTTGGAATCCTCTGGAGCTCGTTCACAGCCCCGGGGAAAGGGGACCCCTGCAGCAACGTCCCTCCCACTGCAGCTGCTCTGGAGCTGGCCCTGAGTGCCCAGAGGCCCAAGGCACAGGAGCAGCCCCGAGCGGGAGCCCTGCCGCCAGCCCAGGGCCAGAGCCAGCCTTGGCTCCTGACTGGGCAGGGGCTGCACTGGGTCCTGACAGGGCCTGACTCTGTGCCCTGGGGCTGGGGGAGCTGCCACGGGGCAGGGAGGGCCAGGGCTGCTGGCAGTGGCTGCTCAGGGATGGCTTTGGCCCGTGTCCCTCCAAGCAGCCACTGCCCAAGCAGCTGCGCTGCCCCCGGGCTCTCCTCCCAGCCTGCT
This sequence comes from Zonotrichia albicollis, assembly GCF_047830755.1. Lineage (NCBI taxonomy): Eukaryota > Metazoa > Chordata > Aves > Passeriformes > Passerellidae > Zonotrichia > Zonotrichia albicollis. The sequence goes on along the minus strand of NW_027428466.1, from coordinate 167,672 downwards.
GGGCTTTGTTGGGTGGCACAGCCTGTGCCAAGGGGCGGCAAGGTGCCTGCAGGCCCCAGCTCTGGGGGAAACGGAGAACGTCCTGCCCGCATCCACCGTGCTGCCAGCTCAGCAGTGCAGCACAGCACGGGCTCACGCTCCCCATTGCTCCCACAGAAGTGCTTGGCATATCAGACACTAACGCCCAGAATCTACGGAACACCCCAAGAATTATCTGCCCCCAGGATGTGCGCAGCTCCTGCATGTTAGGCCCGGTAGTGACACTGTTCACTGTGCCTATTTCCTTGGTGCTGTGCTATGTTGGGTTCCAGTGGTGGAAGGAAAAGAAACAGTAAGCTGTGCTCATCTCTACCGTTCAGCTTCCTTAAATGCTGCTTATATTCAGCTAACATTCCATTGAGGCTGCTGTGGAGTTTTTCCAGTCCATGGTTGTCCAAAGTTCTCTGGGAACGGTTCTGCTGCTGCCCAGAGCTTTCATTGGCCTCCTAATTGCTGGGCCTTGTCCTGGGGTCCCGCTGGGGCTGCAGCCAGTGCTGGCTCCCACTGAGGCTGCCTGGCCCAGAGCAGCCCCAGGGGCACAGGGCAAAGGCAGAGCAATGTGGGGAGGAGAAAGAGCAGGGACGAGATTGCCCTGGAAAGACAGAGGAGATCTGGGGCCCACTCCTGGCCATGGAGCCTGCCCAGAGCCGTGCCCTGCTCGCCGGGGCCTTGAGGGACAGCTGTGCAGCTGGGCCAAGCTGTGCCAGCAGCTCCAGCCATGCTGGGGAGCCTTGCCAGCTCTGGGCCCTGCTGTGCAGGAGGCTCCCTGTGTGCCACTGGCAGCTGGGGCCTCAGCCACCTCCTCTCTCCACAGTCACACCTCTCGACAGCAGCTAAAGGACACTGACAGGTTCTCACGCCCAGATAACTTGAGTAGCTCTTCCAGCAGTGGTGAGGACCTGGGTAACCCCAACAAAAGCTCTCAGAGGACAACTCCAGAACAGCTGCCATATAGGAGGAAGCAGCAGATCCCTGTGGAAATCCCAGTGCCACCTCCAGGCCTCCCTGTGGGAATCCCTGAGCCTCCTCCACTCCCAGTAGGAATTCCTGAGCCTCCTCCACTCCCCACAGGGATCTTCAATATGCCTCCACCCCACTCCAGTCCATCCCAACCTGTGCCGCAATCCCAAAACCAGTTCAGCACCTTCCATACCCAGCTGAGACCACCACGTCCCCCTCCTCCCAAAATCATCTGACCTGTCTTCCAAAGGACACTGAAGGTGCTTTTGTCCCCCACCCCATGTCCCCATTCAGGAGCCTTGCCCAGCATTTTTGCTGCAATAAAGAGATGAAGTTGTAACCTCAGTGTCCAGGTCGTAGCAGCAGCAAAGCCCACCCAGCAGCAGCACTGGCTGAGCTCCATGCCCAGGAGCAGCCATGGATGCCCACGGTGTGGGCAGGCAGGAGCCAGGCAGGGGCTGCTGTGACCAGTGGCAGGGCTCCGAGGGCTGGGGGAGCCCATGCTGAGCGTCCCTGGGCTGAGGGCACATTTCCTTCCCTGGCATCATCTGGGCCTGGGCCCCATGAGGCAGGCATGGATATTTTGGGTTCTCTGCTGAGGTGTGCTGGGGTCACTCATGAAGCATAAAGGAGTATTAATGGCCTCTCCTAAGGTGTGCAGGCTGCCCTCATGAGGTGTGCAGCAGGGTTACATTTGAGGGGACTTTTACTCTTCTCAAGACAGACAAGGGTCACTTGGCCGAGGTTTTGCAAAGCTGGGAGAAAGCCTCTTGCTAAGCCTTGGGCCTGGCTGCGGGCACAGCGGGCGGGTGGAGCCCATCCCCTGGGGCCAGGCCGGGCTGCTCAGGCCGGGCAGGGCCGGGCCGGCTCGGGCCCCGGCAGGGAAGGGCCGCGAACCTGAGCTCTGATGAGGCTGCTGAGCTCCGCCCTGGCCCTGTGCTGCAGCCCAACACATTTACAGCCGGGCCGTGCCCTGGCCCACAGGAGGCACCCGGGGCTGCAACTGAGGCTGTGCCTTCTCCAACTCAAGTGGGCTGTCTCTGTTCCTTTGGAGGATCCTGAGCCTTGTACCTCGGCCTGATGGTGCAAAGATGCCTCCAGCAACCCTGAGTTTTCAGAAATAAAGGCTTTGTGCTGATTAATATGAAAAGCTGTATGGGTGGCCTGCAGCTAATGTTCTTTTGTTGCCTGGCCCCCAGTCAGTGCTGGAGTCTAAATGACTGACCCAGCCCTGAGCTGCTCTTTCGACTGATTTGATGAAAGGGACTGAAGCTCTAGTGAGTCCAATTCTCCAGGAAAACAAGTACAGCAACTTGGATACTGCTGGTGACAAAAGCAGAGTGCAGAGTTGAACCTGTGAGGCCACCTCACTGCCGCCTCCCCCCACTCTTTTATTTTCATTTTGTTTAACATTCTGAGTGCCAGCCTTTGGATGAAATGGGCTCTCAGCAAGGAGCTGCTGGGCCTCCTGGCTGTGTCCATTTGTGCTCCCAGTGCTTCTGGTCTGGTTGGGCTGGTGTGATAAATAGGTATGATTCGTGCTGATGAAAACTGAAACAGTAATCAATATTGATACAGTAATTAATATTTAGGAACAACAAAATAGTTAAAAGTTGTAATGCCAAAGAAGAGAGAGAGAGGAAGGGCTCCGCCACCCCCCCCCCCCCCCCCCCCGTCAGATGTTCACAAGGACAGGAGGAAAGAAGCTGAAGAGAAAGTTGCTAAAAATGAGCAGAAAGGAAGCAAAACCTGTTTGGGTCCGAGAAAATGCTAATTATAAGGGATTTATTGCCTTGATATGTAGATATAATGATATGTTATTCTTGGCTTACATTGTACTGGCTTGACGCGCATGTGTAACCCAAAGGTGAATTAAAGGACAAAGAAGAAGACTATAGAGCCTTCATCAGTGACCACCCCCAAAGACTTGTGCGACCACCAAACCGAGTAGTGGCGCATGCGTGGTAAAAGTGGTAATGCAAGCAGAGATAGAGAGATGACAAACCGAAAATGGGAGGAGATGGTATTGACACATGGCATATAAGGGGTGATTTTCTCTTGGCAAGCTTGTGTGTGATGTGGCAAGGGTCCAAGAGCCCTGCACTCCGTACCCCACCGTTATCTTTTGCTTATGCGCTATTATTGGAACCAAATTATCCCTTATTTTAACCAAATTATATTATATCCAATTTTATATTTTTGATTTTAACTATTCAATTAAAATTGTTACTACTTTTAATATTGTTTGGTTTTTTATGATGGGATAATTGGGCAAACATAACAGCTGGGACACTTGTCCATCATGCCTGTGTGTCTGTTTCCTGTCATTCCAATGCACAGCCCTTTCCCACTGCTTGTCATTTAAATACTGTAATTATTTTATTGGATAACTTACACCTTGTTATAAATGTGAAGCTTGACTAGGCCAATATTCAAGCAGCAATCAATTTATTAATTAATATGGTAAAGTATGATCCATACAGTGGTAGGTAAAGTGGGGGAAGTTTTCCCTCCCAATGCACACCGATAGTTGAGGCTTACAAGTATTGATAGGGGCATTCATAAGCTTTCTCAAGAATTTCTACTTCCAATTTTTACTCATCATTAGTTTTTACTCCCAATTTTGTGTCACAATTCTATACTCTATTGTGATTTAGTTTTTCTCAGGATGTACTGCAGAAAAGGAGTATCCCAGGTGGTCGTGGTCCGGTTTCCAAAATAAGGAAGAAGTATTCCATCTGGTGAGGTCCAGCTCTCCAGATGTGGGTCCAACTTTTAATTGCAAGGACTATAAATCTCATGACAGTCATGTCCAGCTTCCCTTGGTCAAAACTATTAATCCTTGAGTTGATGTTCATCTTCTTTTCTCAAGCTGCTTTTCTCTGTTTTGTTAAGGCCTGAGATAAGCATGCTTCCTTTTGATATATTCTAAAGCTGTACTTTCCAAGATCCTTACTACAAGCAATATTCTAAAAGGATACTTAATTTATACTAAAATTAAAAGGCTAATACTGCAAAGCTCTTTAAGGCTTAGCTACAAGCAGAAAGTTCCTGTCAAACAGGAACATCCTTAATGCTTTAATTCAAATGCTCCTAAATCAAGTTAAGACTCATAAAGGTTAATTGCGAACAAAAGATAGGTTCAAAGGCCTTTTTCCATGCTTTACTTTCCTCAGTTATTGTTAGAATTTGTCTTTATAACTGTCCCATGGTTGGTTTCCACACATATCACAATGACAAATACAGACGCGGCCTGTATGTACCTGACACATAACACAGCTTGGTATTTCACAGTCCTGCACTTCAGGATATTAAATTGTGTTAATCAGACTTTGTCCCATCATGAGTTTCTGGAACACATTTTCAAGCCTTGCAGCTGTAGCCCAAGGGAAGCTGTTTCTGTCTTGCATCACCAAACTGGCAGGGTTTTTGCAAAGACAGCCCTTTAGAAAGGACTTGTTGTGTGCATTAACATCTAAGGGGCTGCTTTCAAAGACAGACCAAAACCCCATGAACAAACAGCAAATCTACCAAACAACATATTTTTTAAAAGTACTTTATTTGTAGCTTTTGTTCTTAATGTTTTCCAGTTGGCCACCTTTTCCACTGCAGTGTCTTTCTTTGGACAGAAAAGCCCCCTTGCTAGATGATGTGACTTAACAAGGAAAACAGAACTCACACACAATGCATTTATTAGAGCTAAACATGGAGGTTCCCATGATCACAGTCATAATCATTGATTTTCAGTTTATTTTGGTTTCAGATAGTTTTCAGACGGGTGAGAACAGTACCTCAGATCCCCTGGGTGTGTTGGTGCCATAGCCACTTATTATCTCTTCTTTCTTGTTATCTGTCCTTTCTGTAGTTCTGTAGTTCCTCTGCCCATTTGTTGCTCTTGGATCACTGCCTCCTTCACCTGATTTTTATCTTTTCCTGGATTTGTGAGGATTTTTGTGTTGGTTTTGGTTTTTTTTCTTGGTGGTTGTTTTGTTTGCCTGTTCTATTTGGTCACAGTTTTGCTATTGGTTTTTGGGTTTTTTTATCCCCTTAACAGCAAAAATCAGCTTGTGATTTGTATTGTGAAGTTGTGATACACAGGTGTTGCACATAAAGGTTGTTTTTGTTTTTAAAGTCATCTCAGACATGCAAGGCCCTGTGTCTTTGAAAACTGTGTGCTCTTGAGTCGATATGCAAAATAATTAGACTCCACAGTCTGATGTAGTTATGAAGTGGAAATGTATTGTCAGCAGCCAACACAAGCGATATAGCTCTCATGAAAGCTTGTGCCCTGAGCCTCGGTCTGACCCACATCTTCATTCTCAAAGATGTTCCATGTTCATTACATTGCACAACATTGCCATGCATATTCAAACCCTGGCCCCTCCTGTCCTCGCCTCACATGGTAATCAGATCCAGGTCCTTCTGGGCACGCATTGTTTGCTGTGGTGCTCGCACGGGGGTCTCTCAGTGATCTCTGAGGCCGAAGACTGTGGTCTTCCTCATGACTGAACTTTGGAACTTTTCTCCTTTGTGCGTGCGCTTGGGTCCCTTGGTGGGGGTGCAATCTGGGGGTATAGCTAAGGCCATGAGGTCACAGCAGGCTCTGAGGTCACAGAGGTGCCAGAGCCCCGTGGTTGCACAGCAGCACAAGGAGCGAGCAGTCAGTGCTTGAGCACAACTGTTGCGGCAGCAGCAGCGGCGGTGGCAGCAGTGGTGCTGACATTGGGACAGCGGTGTCAGGACAGCGGTGGCAGCAAGAGCTGCGGGACTGGCAGAGGGCAAGGCACCATGGCCCTTGCTCTGCGCCTCTTCCTCCTGCTCCTCCTGGCCGTGGCCCTGCCTGCCAGGGCTGCCCAGGCCGCTCCGCTGCAAGCGCGGGGTTCAGGTGAGCCGGCAGCCTGGCTCCCCTTTCCCGGGACAGCGCTCCCTGCTCCCCGGGAAGCGCTGGGGATGGTTTTGCCCAGGCCTTTAGGGAGGGTTTCCTCTGGGGGAGGGAGAGAGCCCCTACAGGCCCTGTGCAGCCCCTGTTTCCTCTCCAGGGATGTGTCACAGGGCCTGCAAAGAGGGTGGAGAGTGCCCAAGGAGCCAGGCCAGAGCTGCCCAAGCCCCTGTGCAGCTTTGGCCTTGTACATTCACATCTGGCTCCCACAGCCTTACATGGCCCCCTTGCAGTGCCCATTTACTGTAAGCAGTGGGGGATCCCAGCACACCATGGAAATGCCCTGGTCTTTGCACTCTTCTAGACTGGAACGATAAGATGGCTTATATGGAAAAGCTGGTGAGCGACAGTATGAAGACCCTAGGGCATGGTGGAGGCAAGTTCTTTGTGTTCCTTTCCTGAAAAATAATCAGTGTCCATGTGGAAATGGCTCAGTCATGAGCCCTGTCCCTTAACATAATCTCTGGCTTTAAAGAATCTGGACATCTTGCCCTGCTCTCTTCTGTGATCCCCCAGGATCGCTGTCAGTGGGAGGAAGGATCATTTATGTGTCCATCCCCCTCCCATGTGCAATGCCAGTGTGTCCCTCCGTGTGCTCTGTGCAACCACAGAGAAGAGCAGAGAGGGAAGGGGCCGGGCCCAGGGCTGTGCCCCGGGGCTGAGCCTTTCTCAGCTCTTTTGCCGGCCCCAGGGAGCCTGAGGTGCTCCTGCTGCCACTGCCAAGCCCTGGCCCTGCCTGGGGCTGGGTTTGGAGCTGCTGGCAGCTCCAGGGAGTCCTTTCTGCCCCGACTGCCCCGCAAGGGGCTCCTTCCATCCCAGTGTGGGGCCACTGCAGGCACGAGGTGCCCCTGGCCCTGCTCCTGAGTGGAAGGCAGAGCTGAGGGAGTGCCTTGGAGGGCACCAATCACCCAGGTGCCCTCACTGCCACTTGGGCCTGAAGAAGAAATGGAACTTCCCATTAAGGTCCTCCTAAATGGAAGAACCGAGACATAGGAGACACGAAATCCTTGGAGGCAGCCAAACATCTGGAGCAGATGCTGAGTGACCTGGAGAGACGCCGTGGTGGGTGCATTTCCCTCTGCCTTGTCCTGGGGCTCAGCAGCCGGGGGCTTTGGCTGCACATCTGGAAACGCCGTGCCCGGCACAGCGTGAAGGGATCCATGGCAGCCTCGCTGCCCCGCTGCTGCTTCCACGCCCTGCAGGGCTGTTTGCCAGCCTGGCCTGGCTGCAGCTTCTCCCCAGCCTCTGCAGGAAGGCATTTGGCATCAGTTCACAGGCAGCCCAAACTGCACCACGGGCCATAGATGCCCTGAGATCCCCGCCAATTTTCTAATCTCCAGTCAGATCAGGTATAGGGGCATTTTCAGTCAGGGAGGTCTCTAGCCCAGCCCCAATAACCTGGCCATTTTCCTGATCCTTATCCACGACTTGACAAGTATTGTCTCCTGAAGTTGCCACCTCCTGCAATGGTTCCATCTGACCCAGCTGTCCTTTTTCCTTTCTCAAGCAATGGAGCAAAAGTCCATGCAGGTGGGGCCATATCCTGTAGGAAGCAATGGCTTTGTGCCAGCCACTGATGCAGGAAAGGAGGAGATGCCAGACATGGGCACAGGTACAGGAGATAATTGCTCCGCCAGGCTCAGCCCTTGGTGGGGCTGTGTGGCAGCAGCTCTTTCCCCCAGGGCCTGCCCTTGCCCAGCCCGGCAGCAGCCAAAGCTGGAGGAGGCTCTGGAGGCTTGGAATCCTCTGGAGCTCGTTCACAGCCCCGGGGAAAGGGGACCCCTGCAGCAACGTCCCTCCCACTGCAGCTGCTCTGGAGCTGGCCCTGAGTGCCCAGAGGCCCAAGGCACAGGAGCAGCCCCGAGCGGGAGCCCTGCCGCCAGCCCAGGGCCAGAGCCAGCCTTGGCTCCCGACTGGGCAGGGGCTGCACTGGGTCCTGACAGGGCCTGAATCTGTGCCCTGGGGCTGGGGGAGCTGCCACGGGGCAGGGAGGGCCAGGGCTGCTGGCAGTGGCTGCTCAGGGATGGCTTTGGCCCGTGTCCCTCCAAGCAGCCACTGCCCAAGCAGCTGCGCTGCCCCCGGGCTCTCCTCCCAGCCTGCTGGGCTTTGTTGGGTGGCACAGCCTGTGCCAAGGGGCGGCAAGGTGCCTCCAGGCCCCTGTTCTGGGGGAAACGGAGAACGTCCTGCCCGCATCCACCGTGCTGCCAGCTCAGCAGTGCAGCACAGCACGGGCTCACGCTCCCCATTGCTCCCACAGAAGTGCTTGGCATATCAGACACTAACGCCCAGAATCTACGGAACACCCCAAGAATTATCTGCCCCCAGGATGTGCGCAGCTCCTGCATGTTAGGCCCGGTAGTGACACTGTTCACTGTGCCTATTTCCTTGGTGCTGTGCTATGTTGGGTTCCAGTGGTGGAAGGAAAAGAAACAGTAAGCTGTGCTCATCTCTACTGTTCAGCTTCCTTAAATGCTGCTTATATTCAGCTAACATTCCAGTGAGGCTGCTGTGGAGTTTTTCCAGTCCATGGTTGCACAAAGTACTCTGGGAACGGTTCTGCTGCTGCCCAGAGCTTTCATTGGCCTCCTAATTGCTGGGCCTTGTCCTGGGGTCCCGCTGGGGCTGCAGCCAGTGCTGGCTCCCACTGAGGCTGCCTGGCCCAGAGCAGCCCCAGGGGCACAGGGCAAAGGCAGAGCAATGTGGGGAGGAGAAAGAGCAGGGACGAGATTGCCCTGGAAAGACAGAGGAGATCTGGGGCCCACTCCTGGCCATGGAGCCTGCCCAGAGCCGTGCCCTGCTCGCCGGGGCCTTGAGGGACAGCTGTGCAGCTGGGCCAAGCTGTGCCAGCAGCTCCAGCCATGCTGGGGAGCCTTGCCAGCTCTGGGCCCTGCTGTGCAGGAGGCTCCCTGTGTGCCACTGGCAGCTGGGGCCTCAGCCACCTCCTCTCTCCACAGTCACACCTCTCGACAGCAGCTAAAGGACACTGACAGGTTCTCACGCCCAGATAACTTGAGTAGCTCTTCCAGCAGTGGTGAGGACCTGGGTAACCCCAACAAAAGCTCTCAGAGGACAACTCCAGAACAGCTGCCATATAGGAGGAAGCAGCAGATCCCTGTGGAAATCCCAGTGCCACCTCCAGGCCTCCCTGTGGGAATCCCTGAGCCTCCTCCACTCCCAGTAGGAATTCCTGAGCCTCCTCCACTCCCCACAGGGATCTTCAATATGCCTCCACCCCACTCCAGTCCATCCCAACCTGTGCCGCAATCCCAAAACCAGTTCAGCACCTTCCATACCCAGCTGAGACCACCACGTCCCCCTCCTCCCAAAATCATCTGACCTGTCTTCCAAAGGACACTGAAGGTGCTTTTGTCCCCCACCCCATGTCCCCATTCAGGAGCCTTGCCCAGCATTTTTGCTGCAATAAAGAGATGAAGTTGTAACCTCAGTGTCCAGGTCGTAGCAGCAGCAAAGCCCACCCAGCAGCAGCACTGGCTGAGCTCCATGCCCAGGAGCAGCCATGGATGCCCACGGTGTGGGCAGGTAGGAGCCAGGCAGGGGCTGCTGTGACCAGTGGCAGGGCCCCGAGGGCTGGGGGAGCCCATGCTGAGCGTCCCTGGGCTGAGGGCACATTTCCTTCCCTGGCATCATCTGGGCCTGGGCCCCATGAGGCAGGCATGGATATTTTGGGTTCTCTGCTGAGGTGTGCTGGGGTCACTCATGAAGCATAAAGGAGTATTAATGGCCTCTCCTAAGGTGTGCAGGCTGCCCTCATGAGGTGTGCAGCAGGGTAACATTTGAGGGGACTTTTACTCTTCTCAAGACAGACAAGGGTCACTTGGCCGAGGTTTTGCAAAGCTGGGAGAAAGCCTCTTGCTAAGCCTTGGGCCTGGCTGCGGGCACAGCGGGCGGGTGGAGCCCATCCCCTGGGGCCAGGCCGGGCTGCTCAGGCCGGGCAGGGCCGGGCCGGCTCGGGCCCCGGCAGGGAAGGGCCGCGAACCTGAGCTCTGATGAGGCTGCTGAGCTCCGCCCTGGCCCTGTGCTGCAGCCCAACACATTTACAGCCGGGCCGTGCCCTGGCCCACAGGAGGCACCCGGGGCTGCAACTGAGGCTGTGCCTTCTCCAACTCAAGTGGGCTGTCTCTGTTCCTTTGGAGGATCCTGAGCCTTGTACCTCGGCCTGATGGTGCAAAGATGCCTCCAGCCACCCTGAGTTTTCAGAAATAAAGGCTTTGTGCTGATTAATATGAAAAGCTGTATGGGTGGCCTGCAGCTAATGTTCTTTTGTTGCCTGGCCCCCAGTCAGTGCTGGAGTCTAAATGACTGACCCAGCCCTGAGCTGCTCTTTCGACTGATTTGATGAAAGGGACTGAAGCTCTAGTGAGTCCAATTCTCCAGGAAAACAAGTACAGCAACTTGGATACTGCTGGTGACAAAAGCAGAGTGCAGAGTTGAACCTGTGAGGCCACCTCACTGCCGCCTCCCCCCACTCTTTTATTTTCATTTTGTTTAACATTCTGAGTGCCAGCCTTTGGATGAAATGGGCTCTCAGCAAGGAGCTGCTGGGCCTCCTGGCTGTGTCCATTTGTGCTCCCAGTGCTTCTGGTCTGGTTGGGCTGGTGTGATAAATAGGTATGATTCGTGCTGATGAAAACTGAAACAGTAATCAATATTGATACAGTAATGATTATTTAGGAACAACAAAATAGTTAAAAGTTGTAATGCCAAAGAAGAGAGAGAGAGGAAGGGCTCCGCCACCCCCCCACCCCCCCCCCCCCCGGCAGATGTTCACAAGGACAGGAGGAAAGAAGCTGAAGAGAAAGTTGCTAAAAATGAGCAGAAAGGAAGCAAAACCTGTTTGGGTCCGAGAAAATGCTAATTATAAGGGATTTATTGCCTTGATATGTAGATATAATGATATGTTATTCTTGGCTTACATTGTACTGGCTTGACGCGCATGTGTAACCCAAAGGTGAATTAAAGGACAAGGAAGAAGACTATAGAGCCTTCATCAGTGACCACCCCCAAAGACTTGTGCGACCACCAAACCGAGTAGTGGCGCATGCGTGGTAAAAGTGGTAATGCAAGCAGAGACAGAGAGATGACAAACCGAAAATGGGAGGAGATGGTATTGACACATGGCATATAAGGGGTGATTTTCTCTTGGCAAGCTTGTGTGTGATGTGGCAAGGGTCCAAGAGCCCTGCACTCCGTACCCCACCGTTATCTTTTGCTTATGCGCTATTATTGGAACCAAATTATCCCTTATTTTAACCAAATTATATTATATCCAATTTTATATTTTTGATTTTAACTATTCAATTAAAATTGTTACTACTTTTAATATTGTTTGGTTTTTTATGATGGGATAATTGGGCAAACATAACAGCTGGGACACTTGTCCATCATGCCTGTGTGTCTGTTTCCTGTCATTCCAATGCACAGCCCTTTCCCACTGCTTGTCATTTAAATACTGTAATTATTTTATTGGATAACTTACACCTTGTTATAAATGTGAAGCTTGACTAGGCCAATATTCAAGCAGCAATCAATTTATTAATTAATATGGTAAAGTATGATCCATACAGTGGTAGGTAAAGTGGGGGAAGTTTTCCCTCCCAATGCACACCGATAGTTGAGGCTTACAAGTATTGATAGGGGCATTCATAAGCTTTCTCAAGAATTTCTACTTCCAATTTTTACTCATCATTAGTTTTTACTCCCAATTTTGTGTCACAATTCTATACTCTATTGTGATTTAGTTTTTCTCAGGATGTACTGCAGAAAAGGAGTATCCCAGGTGGTCGTGGTCCGGTTTCCAAAATAAGGAAGAAGTATTCCATCTGGTGAGGTCCAGCTCTCCAGATGTGGGTCCAACTTTTAATTGCAAGGACTATAAATCTCATGACAGTGATGTCCAGCTTCCCTTGGTCAAAACTATTAATCCTTGAGTTGATGTTCATCTTCTTTTCTCAAGCTGCTTTTCTCTGTTTTGTTAAGGCCTGAGATAAGCATGCTTCCTTTTGATATATTCTAAAGCTGTACTTTCCAAGATCCTTACTACAAGCAATATTCTAAAATGATACTTAATTTATACTAAAATTAAAAGGCTAATACTGCAAAGCTCTTTAAGGCTTAGCCACAAGCAGAAAGTTCCTGTCAAACAGGAACATCCTTAATGCTTTAATTCAAATGCTCCTAAATCAAGTTAAGACTCATAAAGGTTAATTGCGAACAAAAGATAGGTTCAAAGGCCTTTTTCCATGCTTTACTTTCCTCAGTTATTGTTAGAATTTGTCTTTATAACTGTCCCATGGTTGGTTTCCACACATATCACAATGACAAATACAGACGCGGCCTGTATGTACCTGACACATAACACAGCTTGGTATTTCACAGTCCTGCACTTCAGGATATTAAATTGTGTTAATCAGACTTTGTCCCATCATGAGTTTCTGGAACACATTTTCAAGCCTTGCAGCTGTAGCCCAAGGGAAGCTGTTTCTGTCTTGCATCACCAAACTGGCAGGGTTTTTGCAAAGACAGCCCTTTAGAAAGGACTTGTTGTGTGCATTAACATCTAAGGGGCTGCTTTCAAAGACAGACCAAAACCCCATGAACAAACAGCAAATCTACCAAACAACATATTTTTTTAAAAGTACTTTATTTGTAGCTTTTGTTCTTAATGTTTTCCAGTTGGCCACCTTTTCCACTGCAGTGTCTTTCTTTGGACAGAAAAGCCCCCTTGCTAGATGATGTGACTTAACAAGGAAAACAGAACTCACACACAATGCATTTATTAGAGCTAAACATGGAGGTTCCCATGATCACAGTCATAATCATTGATTTTCAGTTTATTTTGGTTTCAGATAGTTTTCAGAAGGGTGAGAACAGTACCTCAGATCCCCTGGGTGTGTTGGTGCCATAGCCACTTATTATCTCTTCTTTCTTGTTATCTGTCCTTTCTGTAGTTCTGTAGTTCCTCTGCCCATTTGTTGCTCTTGGATCACTGCCTCCTTCACCTGATTTTTATCTTTTCCTGGATTTGTGAGGATTTTTGTGTTGGTTTTGGTTTTTTTTCTTGGTGGTTGTTTTGTTTGCCTGTTCTATTTGGTCACAGTTTTGCTATTGGTTTTTGGGTTTTTTTATCCCCTTAACAGCAAAAATCAGCTTGTGATTTGTATTGTGAAGTTGTGATACACAGGTGTTGCACATAAAGGTTGTTTTTGTTTTTAAAGTCATCTCAGACATGCAAGGCCCTGTGTCTTTGAAAACTGTGTGCTCTTGAGTCGATATGCAAAATAATTAGACTCCACAGTCTGATGTAGTTATGAAGTGGAAATGTATTGTCAGCAGCCAACACAAGCGATATAGCTCTCATGAAAGCTTGTGCCCTGAGCCTCGGTCTGACCCACATCTTCATTCTCAAAGATGTTCCATGTTCATTACATTGCACAACATTGCCATGCATATTCAAACCCTGGCCCCTCCTGTCCTCGCCTCACATGGTAATCAGATCCAGGTCCTTCTGGGCACGCATTGTTTGCTGTGGTGCTCGCACGGGGGTCTCTCAGTGATCTCTGAGGCCGAAGACTGTGGTCTTCCTCATGACTGAACTTTGGAACTTTTCTCCTTTGTGCGTGCGCTTGGGTCCCTTGGTGGGGGTGCAATCTGGGGGTATAGCTAAGGCCATGAGGTCACAGCAGGCTCTGAGGTCACAGAGGTGCCAGAGCCCCGTGGTTGCACAGCAGCACAAGGAGCGAGCAGTCAGTGCTTGAGCACAACTGTTGCGGCAGCAGCAGCGGCGGTGGCAGCAGTGGTGCTGACATTGGGACAGCGGTGTCAGGACAGCGGTGGCAGCAAGAGCTGCGGGACTGGCAGAGGGCAAGGCACCATGGCCCTTGCTCTGCGCCTCTTCCTCCTGCTCCTCCTGGCCGTGGCCCTGCCTGCCAGGGCTGCCCAGGCCGCTCCGCTGCAAGCGCGGGGTTCAGGTGAGCCGGCAGCCTGGCTCCCCTTTCCCGGGACAGCGCTCCCTGCTCCCCGGGAAGCGCTGGGGATGGTTTTCCGCAGGCCTTTAGGGAGGGTTTCCTCTGGGGGAGGGAGAGAGCCCCTACAGGCCCTGTGCAGCCCCTGTTTCCTCTCCAGGGATGTGTCACAGGGCCTGCAAAGAGGGTGGAGAGTGCCCAAGGAGCCAGGCCAGAGCTGCCCAGGCCCCTGTGCAGCTTTGGCCTTGTACATTCACATCTGGCTCCCACAGCCTTACATGGCCCCCTTGCAGTGCCCATTTACTGTAAGCAGTGGGGGATCCCAGCACACCATGGAAATGCCCTGGTCTTTGCACTCTTCTAGACTGGAACGATAAGATGGCTTATATGGAAAAGCTGGTGAGCGACAGTATGAAGACCCTAGGGCATGGTGGAGGCAAGTTCTTTGTGCTCCTTTCCTGAAAAATAATCAGTGTCCATGTGGAAATGGCTCAGTCATGAGCCCTGTCCCTTAACATAATCTCTGGCTTTAAAGAATCTGGACATCTTGCCCTGCTCTCTTCTGTGATCCCCCAGGATCGCTGTCAGTGGGAGGAAGGATCATTTATGTGTCCATCCCCCTCCCATGTGCAATGCCAGTGTGTCCCTCCGTGTGCTCTGTGCAACCACAGAGAAGAGCAGAGAGGGAAGGGGCCGGGCCCAGGGCTGTGCCCCGGGGCTGAGCCTTTCTCAGCTCCTTTGCCGGCCCCAGGGAGCCTGAGCTGCTCCTGCTGCCACTGCCAAGCCCTGGCCCTGCCTGGGGCTGGGTTTGGAGCTGCTGGCAGCTCCAGGGAGTCCTTTCTGCCCCGACTGCCCCGCAAGGGGCTCCTTCCATCCCAGTGTGGGGCCACTGCAGGCACGAGGTGCCCCTGGCCCTGCTCCTGAGTGGAAGGCAGAGCTGAGGGAGTGCCTTGGAGGGCACCAATCACCCAGGTGCCCTCACTGCCACTTGGGCCTGAAGAAGAAATGGAACTTCCCATTAAGGTCCTCCTAAATGGAAGAACCAAGACATAGGAGACACGAAATCCTTGGAGGCAGCCAAACATCTGGAGCAGATGCTGAGTGACCTGGAGAGACGCCGTGGTGGGTGCATTTCCCTCTGCCTTGTCCTGGGGCTCAGCAGCCGGGGGCTTTGGCTGCACATCTGGAAACGCCGTGCCCGGCACAGCGGGAAGGGATCCATGGCAGCCTCGCTGCCCCGCTGCTGCTTCCACGCCCTGCAGGGCTGTTTGCCAGCCTGGCCTGGCTGCAGCTTCTCCCCAGCCTCTGCAGGAAGGCATTTGGCATCAGTTCACAGGCAGCCCAAACTGCACCACGGGCCATAGATGCCCTGAGATCCCCGGCAATTTTCTAATCTCCAGTCAGATCAGGTATAGGGGCATTTTCAGTCAGGGAGGTCTCTAGCCCAGCCCCAATAACCTGGCCATTTTCCTGATCCTTATCCATGACTTGACAAGTATTGTCTCCTGAAGTTGCCACCTCCTGCAATGGTTCCATCTGACCCAGCTGTCCTTTTTCCTTTCTCAAGCAATGGAGCAAAAGTCCATGCAGGTGGGGCCATATCCTGTAGGAAGCAATGGCTTTGTGCCAGCCACTGATGCAGGAAAGGAGGAGATGCCAGACATGGGCACAGGTACAGGAGATAATTGCTCCGCCAGGCTCAGCCCTTGGTGGGGCTGTGTGGCAGCAGCTCTTTCCCCCAGGGCCTGCCCTTGCCCAGCCCGGCAGCAGCCAAAGCTGGAGGAAGCTCTGGAGGCTTGGAATCCTCTGGAGCTCGTTCACAGCCCCGAGGAAAGGGGACCCCTGCAGCAACGTCCCTCCCACTGCAGCTGCTCTGGAGCTGGCCCTGAGTGCCCAGAGGCCCAAGGCACAGGAGCAGCCCCGAGCGGGAGCCCTGCCGCCAGCCCAGGGCCAGAGCCAGCCTTGGCTCCCGACTGGGCAGGGGCTGCACTGGCTCCTGACAGGGCCTGACTCTGTGCCCTGGGGCTGGGGGAGCTGCCACGGGGCAGGGAGGGCCAGGGCTGCTGGCAGTGGCTGCTCAGGGATGGCTTTGGCCCGTGTCCCTCCAAGCAGCCACTGCCCAAGCAGCTGCGCTGCCCCCAGGCTCTCCTCCCGGCCTGCTGGGCTTTGTTGGGTGGCACAGCCTGTGCCAAGGGGCGGCAAGGTGCCTGCAGGCCCCAGCTCTGGGGGAAACGGAGAACGTCCTGCCCGCATCCACCGTGCTGCCAGCTCAGCAGTGCAGCACAGCACGGGCTCACGCTCCCCATTGCTCCCACAGAAGTGCTTGGCATATCAGACACTAACGCCCAGAATCTACGGAACACCCCAAGAATTATCTGCCCCCAGGATGTGCGCAGCTCCTGCATGTTAGGCCCGGTAGTGACACTGTTCACTGTGCCTATTTCCTTGGTGCTGTGCTATGTTGGGTTCCAGTGGTGGAAGGAAAAGAAACAGTAAGCTGTGCTCATCTCTACCGTTCAGCTTCCTTAAATGCTGCTTATATTCAGCTAACATTCCAGTGAGGCTGCTGTGGAGTTTTTCCAGTCCATGGTTGTCCAAAGTACTCTGGGAACGGTTCTGCTGCTGCCCAGAGCTTTCATTGGCCTCCTAATTGCTGGGCCTTGTCCTGGGGTCCCGCTGGGGCTGCAGCCAGTGCTGGCTCCCACTGAGGCTGCCTGGCCCAGAGCAGCCCCAGGGGCACAGGGCAAAGGCAGAGCAATGTGGGGAGGAGAAAGAGCAGGGACGAGATTGCCCTGGAAAGACAGAGGAGATCTGGGGCCCACTCCTGGCCATGGAGCCTGCCCAGAGCCGTGCCCTGCTCACCGGGGCCTTGAGGGACAGCTGTGCAGCTGGGCCAAGCTGTGCCAGCAGCTCCAGCCATGCTGGGGAGCCTTGCCAGCTCTGGGCCCTGCTGTGCAGGAGGCTCCCTGTGTGCCACTGGCAGCTGGGGCCTCAGCCACCTCCTCTCTCCACAGTCACACCTCTCGACAGCAGCTAAAGGACACTGACAGGTTCTCACGCCCAGATAACTTGAGTAGCTCTTCCAGCAGTGGTGAGGACCTGGGTAACCCCAACAAAAGCTCTCAGAGGACAACTCCAGAACAGCTGCCATATAGGAGGAAGCAGCAGATCCCTGTGGAAATCCCAGTGCCACCTCCAGGCCTCCCTGTGGGAATCCCTGAGCCTCCTCCACTCCCAGTAGGAATTCCTGAGCCTCCTCCACTCCCCACAGGGATCTTCAATATGCCTCCACCCCACTCCAGTCCATCCCAACCTGTGCCGCAATCCCAAAACCAGTTCAGCACCTTCCATACCCAGCTGAGACCACCACGTCCCCCTCCTCCCAAAATCATCTGACCTGTCTTCCAAAGGACACTGAAGGTGCTTTTGTCCCCCACCCCATGTCCCCATTCAGGAGCCTTGCCCAGCATTTTTGCTGCAATAAAGAGATGAAGTTGTAACCTCAGTGTCCAGGTCGTAGCAGCAGCAAAGCCCACCCAGCAGCAGCACTGGCTGAGCTCCATGCCCAGGAGCAGCCATGGATGCCCACGGTGTGGGCAGGCAGGAGCCAGGCAGGGGCTGCTGTGACCAGTGGCAGGGCTCCGAGGGCTGGGGGAGCCCATGCTGAGCGTCCCTGGGCTGAGGGCACATTTCCTTCCCTGGCATCATCTGGGCCTGGGCCCCATGAGGCAGGCATGGATATTTTGGGTTCTCTGCTGAGGTGTGCTGGGGTCACTCATGAAGCATAAAGGAGTATTAATGGCCTCTCCTAAGGTGTGCAGGCTGCCCTCATGAGGTGTGCAGCAGGGTTACATTTGAGGGGACTTTTACTCTTCTCAAGACAGACAAGGGTCACTTGGCCGAGGTTTTGCAAAGCTGGGAGAAAGCCTCTTGCTAAGCCTTGGGCCTGGCTGCGGGCACAGCGGGCGGGTGGAGCCCATCCCCTGGGGCCAGGCCGGGCTGCTCAGGCCGGGCAGGGCCGGGCCGGCTCGGGCCCCGGCAGGGAAGGGCCGCGAACCTGAGCTCTGATGAGGCTGCTGAGCTCCGCCCTGGCCCTGTGCTGCAGCCCAACACATTTACAGCCGGGCCGTGCCCTGGCCCACAGGAGGCACCCGGGGCTGCAACTGAGGCTGTGCCTTCTCCAACTCAAGTGGGCTGTCTCTGTTCCTTTGGAGGATCCTGAGCCTTGTACCTCGGCCTGATGGTGCAAAGATGCCTCCAGCAACCCTGAGTTTTCAGAAATAAAGGCTTTGTGCTGATTAATATGAAAAGCTGTATGGGTGGCCTGCAGCTAATGTTCTTTTGTTGCCTGGCCCCCAGTCAGTGCTGGAGTCTAAATGACTGACCCAGCCCTGAGCTGCTCTTTCGACTGATTTGATGAAAGGGACTGAAGCTCTAGTGAGTCCAATTCTCCAGGAAAACAAGTACAGCAACTTGGATACTGCTGGTGACAAAAGCAGAGTGCAGAGTTGAACCTGTGAGGCCACCTCACTGCCGCCTCCCCCCACTCTTTTATTTTCATTTTGTTTAACATTCTGAGTGCCAGCCTTTGGATGAAATGGGCTCTCAGCAAGGAGCTGCTGGGCCTCCTGGCTGTGTCCATTTGTGCTCCCAGTGCTTCTGGTCTGGTTGGGCTGGTGTGATAAATAGGTATGATTCGTGCTGATGAAAACTGAAACAGTAATCAATATTGATACAGTAATGATTATTTAGGAACAACAAAATAGTTAAAAGTTGTAATGCCAAAGAAGAGAGAGAGAGGAAGGGCTCCGCCACCCCCCCACCCCCCCCCCCCCCGGCAGATGTTCACAAGGACAGGAGGAAAGAAGCTGAAGAGAAAGTTGCTAAAAATGAGCAGAAAGGAAGCAAAACCTGTTTGGGTCCGAGAAAATGCTAATTATAAGGGATTTATTGCCTTGATATGTAGATATAATGATATGTTATTCTTGGCTTACATTGTACTGGCTTGACGCGCATGTGTAACCCAAAGGTGAATTAAAGGACAAGGAAGAAGACTATAGAGCCTTCATCAGTGACCACCCCCAAAGACTTGTGCGACCACCAAACCGAGTAGTGGCGCATGCGTGGTAAAAGTGGTAATGCAAGCAGAGACAGAGAGATGACAAACCGAAAATGGGAGGAGATGGTATTGACACATGGCATATAAGGGGTGATTTTCTCTTGGCAAGCTTGTGTGTGATGTGGCAAGGGTCCAAGAGCCCTGCACTCCGTACCCCACCGTTATCTTTTGCTTATGCGCTATTATTGGAACCAAATTATCCCTTATTTTAACCAAATTATATTATATCCAATTTTATATTTTTGATTTTAACTATTCAATTAAAATTTTTACTACTTTTAATATTGTTTGGTTTTTTATGATGGGATAATTGGGCAAACATAACAGCTGGGACACTTGTCCATCATGCCTATGTGTCTGTTTCCTGTCATTCCAATGCACAGCCCTTTCCCACTGCTTGTCATTTAAATACTGTAATTATTTTATTGGATAACTTACACCTTGTTATAAATGTGAAGCTTGACTAGGCCAATATTCAAGCAGCAATCAATTTATTAATTAATATGGTAAAGTATGATCCATACAGTGGTAGGTAAAGTGGGGGAAGTTTTCCCTCCCAATGCACACCGATAGTTGAGGCTTACAAGTATTGATAGGGGCATTCATAAGCTTTCTCAAGAATTTCTACTTCCAATTTTTACTCATCATTAGTTTTTACTCCCAATTTTGTGTCACAATTCTATACTCTATTGTGATTTAGTTTTTCTCAGGATGTACTGCAGAAAAGGAGTATCCCAGGTGGTCGTGGTCCGGTTTCCAAAATAAGGAAGAAGTATTCCATCTGGTGAGGTCCAGCTCTCTAGATGTGGGTCCAACTTTTAATTGCAAGGACTATAAATCTCATGACAGTGATGTCCAGCTTCCCTTGGTCAAAACTATTAATCCTTGAGTTGATGTTCATCTTCTTTTCTCAAGCTGCTTTTCTCTGTTTTGTTAAGGCCTGAGATAAGCATGCTTCCTTTTGATATATTCTAAAGCTGTACTTTCCAAGATCCTTACTACAAGCAATATTCTAAAATGATACTTAATTTATACTAAAATTAAAAGGCTAATACTGCAAAGCTCTTTAAGGCTTAGCCACAAGCAGAAAGTTCCTGTCAAACAGGAACATCCTTAATGCTTTAATTCAAATGCTCCTAAATCAAGTTAAGACTCATAAAGGTTAATTGCGAACAAAAGATAGGTTCAAAGGCCTTTTTCCATGCTTTACTTTCCTCAGTTATTGTTAGAATTTGTCTTTATAACTGTCCCATGGTTGGTTTCCACACATATCACAATGACAAATACAGACGCGGCCTGTATGTACCTGACACATAACACAGCTTGGTATTTCACAGTCCTGCACTTCAGGATATTAAATTGTGTTAATCAGACTTTGTCCCATCATGAGTTTCTGGAACACATTTTCAAGCCTTGCAGCTGTAGCCCAAGGGAAGCTGTTTCTGTCTTGCATCACCAAACTGGCAGGGTTTTTGCAAAGACAGCCCTTTAGAAAGGACTTGTTGTGTGCATTAACATCTAAGGGGCTGCTTTCAAAGACAGACCAAAACCCCATGAACAAACAGCAAATCTACCAAACAACATATTTTTTTAAAAGTACTTTATTTGTAGCTTTTGTTCTTAATGTTTTCCAGTTGGCCACCTTTTCCACTGCAGTGTCTTTCTTTGGACAGAAAAGCCCCCTTGCTAGATGATGTGACTTAACAAGGAAAACAGAACTCACACACAATGCATTTATTAGAGCTAAACATGGAGGTTCCCATGATCACAGTCATAATCATTGATTTTCAGTTTATTTTGGTTTCAGATAGTTTTCAGAAGGGTGAGAACAGTACCTCAGATCCCCTGGGTGTGTTGGTGCCATAGCCACTTATTATCTCTTCTTTCTTATTATCTGTCCTTTCTGTAGTTCTGTAGTTCCTCTGCCCATTTGTTGCTCTTGGATCACTGCCTCCTTCACCTGATTTTTATCTTTTCCTGGATTTGTGAGGATTTTTGTGTTGGTTTTGGTTTTTTTTCTTGGTGGTTGTTTTGTTTGCCTGTTCTATTTGGTCACAGTTTTGCTATTGGTTTTTGGGTTTTTTTATCCCCTTAACAGCAAAAATCAGCTTGTGATTTGTATTGTGAAGTTGTGATACACAGGTGTTGCACATAAAGGTTGTTTTTGTTTTTAAAGTCATCTCAGACATGCAAGGCCCTGTGTCTTTGAAAACTGTGTGCTCTTGAGTCGATATGCAAAATAATTAGACTCCACAGTCTGATGTAGTTATGAAGTGGAAATGTATTGTCAGCAGCCAACACAAGCGATATAGCTCTCATGAAAGCTTGTGCCCTGAGCCTCGGTCTGACCCACATCTTCATTCTCAAAGATGTTCCATGTTCATTACATTGCACAACATTGCCACGCATATTCAAACCCTGGCCCCTCCTGTCCTCGCCTCACATGGTAATCAGATCCAGGTCCTTCTGGGCACGCATTGTTTGCTGTGGTGCTCGCACGGGGGTCTCTCAGTGATCTCTGAGGCCGAAGACTGTGGTCTTCCTCATGACTGAACTTTGGAACTTTTCTCCTTTGTGCGTGCGCTTGGGTCCCTTGGTGGGGGTGCAATCTGGGGGTATAGCTAAGGCCATGAGGTCACAGCAGGCTCTGAGGTCACAGAGGTGCCAGAGCCCCGTGGTTGCACAGCAGCCTTCCTGTTGAAGGTCCAAGAGTATGAAAACGGACTCTGGCTATTGCCCGTAGGTAACACGGGCTAATTGTAGAGGAGGGCAGGTGCCCAAGCTGTTGGTGGCCCAAGCCCTGCGAGGCTAGCCCTGTTGCAGTCCTAGTTGGACCAGGGCGGCGGGCTCGGGAGGGGTGGAGGTGGGGGGATCTCGGGAGGCTTCCGCTTCAAGGCCGGGCTGGGGGGCCGTGGGGGAGGCACGGAGGGCTGGTGCTCTGCTTTCTTGGGCAACTCCTGCTGCCGAGGCCTCGGGTGAGAGCTGTCAAAGGCAACGGTCTCTGGGCTCTCTGGGGGAGAGGGAGAGGCACGCCTTCTCGGCCGGGATGCTGGAGCGGCGGCAGCGCGACTGTGGAGAGAGGAGGTGGCTGAGGGCCCAGGTGCCAGTGGCACACAGGGAGCCTCCTGCACAGCAGGGCCCAGAGCTGGCAAGGCTCCCCAGCACGGCTGGAGCTGCTGGCACAGCTTGGCCCAGCTGCACAGCTGCCCCTCAAGGCCCCGGCGAGCAGGACACAGCTCTGGGCAGGCTCCGTGGCCAGGAGTGGGCCCCAGAGCACCTCTGCCTTTCAAGGGCAATCTCGTCCCTGCTCTTTCTCCTCCCCACCGTGCTTTGCCTCTGCCGTGTGTCCCCGGGGCTGCTCTGGGCCAGGCAGCCTCAGTGGGAGCCAGCACTGGCTGCAGCCCCAGCGGGCACCCCAGGACAAGGCCCAGCAATTAGGAGGCCAATGAAAGCTCTGAGCAGCAGCAGGACCCTCAGCACAGTTAGTTGGACAACCATGGACTGGCCACAACTCCACAGCAGCATTTCTGTTCCCTGAATGTTCTTGACTATGTGCAGCCTATAAAGAAGCTGGAGGGTAGAGATGGGCCAACATTTACCGTTTCTTTCCCTTCCACAACCGGAACCCCGCATAGCACAGTACCATGGAAATTGGCACGGTGAACAGTGTCACTACCGTGCCTATCATGCAGGACCTGCGCACGTCCTGGGGGCAGATAATTCTAGGTGTTTTCCGTGGATTCTGGGTGTTTGTGTCTGACATGCCAAGCACTTCTGTGGGAGCAATGAGGAGCGTCAGCCCGTGCTGTGCTGCACTACTGAGCTGGCAGCACGGTGGATGCAGGCAGGACGTTCTCCGTTTCCCCCAGAGCTGGGGCCTGCAGGCACCTTGCCGCCCCTTGGCACAGGCTGTGCCACCCAACAAAGCCCAGCAGGCCGGGAGGAGAGCCCGGGGGCAGCGCAGCTGCTTGGGCAGTGGCTGCTTGGAGGGACACGGGCCAAAGCCATCCCTGAGCAGCCACTGCCAGCCCTGGCCCTCCCTGCCCTGTGACAGCTCCCCCAGCCCCAGGGCACAGAGTCAGGCCCTTTCAGGAGCCAGTGCATCCCCTGCCCAGTCGGGAGCCAAGGCTGGCTCTGGCCCTGGGCTGGCGGCAGGGCTCCCGCTTGGGGCTGCTCCTGTGCCTTGGGCCTCTGGGCACTCAGAGCCAGCTCCAGAGCAGCTGCAGAGGGAGCGATGTTGGTGCACGAGTCCTCTTTCCCCAGGGCTGTGGACGAGCTCCAGAGGCTCCTCCAGCTTTGGCTGCTGCCGGGCTGGGCAAGGGCAGGCCCTGGGGAAAAGAGCTGACGCCACAGAGCCCCACCAAGGGCTGCGCCTGGTGGAGCAATTATCCCCTGTACCTGTGCCCATGTCTGGCATCTCCTCCTTTCCTGCATCAGTGGCTGGCACAAAGCCATTGCTTCCTACAGGATATGGCCCCACCTGCATGGACTTTTGCTCCATTGCTTGAGAAAGGAAAAAGGACAGCTGGGTCAGATGGAACCATTGCAGGAGGTGGCAACTTCAGGAGACAATACTTGTCAAGTCGTGGATAAGGATCAGGAAAATGGCCAGGTTATTGGGGCTGGGCCAGGGCCCTCCCTGACTGAAAAAGCCCCTACACCTGATCTGACTGGAGATTAGGAAATTGCAGGGGATCTCAGGGCATCTATGGCTCGTGGTGCAGTTTGGGCTGCCTGTGAACTGATGCCAAATGCCTTCCTGCAGAGGCTGGGGAGAAGCTGCAGCCAGGCCAGGCTGGCAAACAGCCCTGCAGGGCGTGGAAGCAGCAGCGGGGCAGCGAGGCTGCCATGGATCCCTTCCCGCTGTGCCGGGCACGGCGTGTCCAGATGTGCAGCCAAAGCCCCCGGCTGCTGAGCCCCTTGACAAGGCAGAGGGAAATGCACCCACCACAGCGTCTCTCCAGGTCATTCAGCATCTGCTCCAGATGTTTCGCTGCCTCCAAGGATTTCATGTCTCCTATGTCTCGGTTCTTCCATTTAGGAGGACCTTAATGGGAAGTTCCATTTCTCCTTCAGTCCCAAGTGGCAGTGAGAGCACCTGCGTGATTGGTGCCCTCCAAGGCACTCCCGCAGCTCTGCCTTCCACTCAGGAGCAGGGCCAGGGGCACCTCGTGCCTGCAGTGGCCCCACACTGGGATGGAAGGGGCCCCTTGTGGGGCAGTCGGGGCAGAAAGGACTCCCTGGAGCTGCTGCAGCTCCAAACCCAGCCCCAGGCAGGGCCAGGGCTTGGCAGTGGCAGCAGGAGCACCTCAGGCTCCCTGGGGCCGGCAAAGGAGCTGAGAGAGGCTCAGCCCCAGGGCACAGCCCTGGGCCCGGCCCCTTCCCTCTCTGCTCTTCTCTGTGGCTGCACAGAGCACACAGAAGGACACACTGGCATTGAACACGGGAGGAGGATGGACAGCTAAATGATCCTTCCTCCCACTGACAGCGATCCTGTGGGATCACAGAAGGGAGCAGGGCAAGATTTCCAGATTCTTTAAAGCCAGAGATTGTGTTAAGGGACAGGGCTCATGACTGAGCCCTTGCCACATGGACACTGATTATTTTTCAGGAAAGGAACACAGAGAACTTGCCTCCACCATGCCCTAGAGTCTTCATATTGTCATTCACCAGCTTTTCCATATAAGCCATCTTATCGTCCCAGTCTAGAAGAGGGCAAAGACCAGGTCATTTCCATGGTGTGCTGGGATCCCCCACTGCTTACAGTAAATGGGCACTGCAAGGGGGCCATGTAAGGCTGTGGGAGCCACATGTGAATGCACAAGCCCAAACTGCACAGGGGCCTGGGGAGCTCTGGGCTGGCTCCTGGTCACTCTCCACCCTCTTTGCAGGCCCTGTGACACATCCCCGGTCAGCCCAGGGCCCATGGGCGCTCTCTCCCGCCCCCAGTGGAAACCCTCCCTAAATACCCTGGGGAAAACCATCCCCAGCGCTTCCCGGGGAGCAGGGAGCGCTGTCCCGGGAAAGGGGAGCCAGGCTGCCGGCTCACCTGCTCCCCGCGCTTGCAGCGGAGCAGCCTGGGCAGCCCTGACAGGCAGGGCCACGGCCAGGAGGAGCAGGAGGAAGAGGCGCAGAGCAAGGGCCATGGTGCCTTGCCCTCTGCCAGTCCCGCAGCTCTTGCTGCCACCGCTGTCCTGACACCGCTGTCCCAATGTCAGCACCACTGCTGCCACTGCCACTGCTGCTGCCGCAACAGTTGTGCTCAAGCACTGACTGCTCGCTCCTTGTGCTGCTGTGCAACCACGGGGCTCTGGCACCTCTGTGACCTCAGAGCCTGCTGTGACCTCATGGCCAGGGTGGAGTTGTGTGGGCACTGGGATCTGCCTTCTTTGGCAGGGAGCTGCTCTGTCCAAGGGCTGTGACACAGTCCCAGCCCAGCTGATCTCACAGGCTGGGCCATGAAGGGATGGAGAGCAGCCCTGCCAAGAAGGACTTGGGGGTGCTGCAAGATGAGAGGCTGCACATGAGCCAGCCATGTGCATCCAAAGGAGAGTGCCCAGCAGCTTGAAGGAGGTGATTCCACCCCTCTGCTCTGGTGAGACCCCACCTGGGGTACTGTGGAAGAGGTTTTACAGGGACCTCTGTGAGTCATTGAGAAGTTTGATAAGAGGATCCATGTTTAGCCCTGAAAGAATCCCTACCAAGGTTGTTGACATAGAAACCAAGAAAGAAAGAAGGATAAATAAGATAAATCTGGAACTGCCTATTCCAAGAAGCACTTTGCTTGTCTCTCATGACCAGTGAGTAAAGTGCAAACTTATGAGCTTTGTAAGAATGCAGAACAAGCATGCATGCTAGAATAAAAACAGGGTTTGAAGCCTTCTGGAAACGGAGTGTGTTGCTTTGTACTGTCTCCATCTCTACCACGACAGAGTACTGCATCCAGCTCTGGGCTCCCCACACAGGAAGGCCATGGTCCTGTTGGATCTAGTCCAGAGGAGGGACAAAATGCTCTGAGGGCTGGAGCCCTTCTGCTTTGGAGACAGGCTGGGAGAGCTGGTGGCGTTCAGCCTGGAAGAGAGCAGACTCAAGGGAGACCTGATTGCTGCCTTTCAGTACCTGAAGGGGGCTTGTAAAAGAGATGGGACAGAACTTGTAGTAGAGCCTTTTGTGAGCAGAGCGAGGGGGAATGGTTTTAGTCCAAAAGACGGTCCATTCAGACTGGACAAAAGAAACCCATTCTTTCACTGTAGGGTTTGAAAGCCTGACACAGGTTGCCCAGAGAGGTGGACATCCATCCCTGCAAACATTCAAGCTCATGCTCTGAGCAACCTGACCTACTTAAAGGTGTCCCTGCTCAGTGCAGGGCATTGGACTAGATGGCCTTTAAATGTCCCTTCCAAGCCAAGCCATTCTGTGTTCCTGGGCACTATCAAAGCAGTGCTGGATTAGTGCTGGGGTGATTATGTGGCACCTGTATTTTGGTAGTTGGGTCCTTTAGCAATTGGCCCTGAGAGCATTCATGGTCTGGGCAGTGAAGTCTGCAAACAACAGACAGTGTGCTCAAGGAGAAACAGGGGAGGAACACTGCTGTAGCTCAGATAAATGCCAGCATTTTGCTGCCCATTCCTAGTTAAGAAATAAAGGAATGTCCTGAAGATCCCTTCATGTGGGTGCATTATTGGCTGTATCAGTACTTGTGTTCTGCAAAACAGGGAATTTGCTACAACTTCTTGCCCCATTTATCACTGAATGAAACTCAAATCCTGCATTGCTCCTTGTCTACTTGCTTCCAAGTCAAGGCAAATTTTGTTCATGATTGAGTGGGACATATTCACCTGTTCACAAGCAAATTCTTCTTGCCATTCACACAGAGGCAAGATTGTTTTGTGGATTTGCTCTAATCGGACAGGAATTAAGGCCTACCTGTCACTAGAACTAAAGCTGATGCATTAGGTTGCAAAGTCTTGAGTAATTTGGCCTGGTGACTGGCATTGTAGAGAGTTGTTCTGGAATTAAATGACACTTGAAGACACGTGTAGTCTACCATATTTCTGGCATACTAGAAGTGAAAAAAAAAACTTTGAAACATGATTTTATCCTTTTTTCCTCCTCCTCCTCCTCCTCCCAGGAATTTCAATGTCTGAGGTCTAAGCTCTTCAGCTGCCTCACAAACATTGTTTTAATTCAGACAGGCATCCATGCCTTGAGCCACAAATCATGACTGTGGCTGTGAAGCTTGAAGCAATGTAGGTTTATAGCACTAAAAGTAATAATGCATTCCCAGGTTAAGCCAAGTATTTCCCAAGTAACTCTACCTATCCTCAGGGATGTTTCAAAAAGGATCATTGTAAAAGCTGGGAATCAGGAGAAAGAGTGTCATCAAAATTAAAAAGACAGGTTTCTGAGATCTTTATATTTCTATAAAAAGAGATTCAAAATTGTTCATATATGGAACATTGACTAAGAAGTGAATGACAGATTGCCAAAGTAATTGGGGAAAAAAATACCATAAGTAAAACTATGTTTACATGTAGATAATAAGTAAACCACCTTGCTAAGAAAAAAACCAGACCTGCCAATACTAAAACCAATAAGGCTGTTTCATCTGTCTCAATACAAAAAAAAAAAAACACTGAAAAGAATCAGAGGTCATTAAGACGATTAGTATATACAGGAAATTCCAGGGATTGGGAAAAAATGAAGCAAACTGTAGAGTGCAATTCCCAGAGTTAACCTGGAATTTATTGGTGGATTTGTTGCAAAATTTCTGAGAGCAGACTGGAAAAGCATAGGGGCTGGTCAGCCCATGGGTGGGCATTTAGAGCAGTGTGAGGGCTGTTTCTGAGACCAACTGCAGGGAAGAAGAGCAGCAGACAATCACTGGGACAATCTCTTTGCTGGCTGTGGAGTTTTTGTCAGTCAGTTCCCTGTGGCTGGGGGAGCTGTCTGGGGCAGGGAGGGCCAGGGCTGGCAGTGGCTGCTCAGGGATGGCTTTGGCCCGTGTCCCTCCAAGCAGCCACTGCCCAAGCAGCTGCGCTGCCCCCGGGCTCTCCTCCCGGCCTGCTGGGCTTTGTTGGGTGGCACAGCCTGTGCCAAGGGGCGGCAAGGTGCCTGCAGGCCCCAGCTCTGGGGGAAACCAAGAACGTCCTGCCTGCATCCACCGTGCTGCCAGCTCAGTAGTGCAGCACAGCACGGGCTGATGCTCCCCATTGCTCCCAGAGGTGCAGCGGGCCCCACCACACGTGTTCCTGATTCCCAGGAGGGGTGTGAAAAATGGCAATCACTTGTTTGTAAAATTGTAAAACTTTATTTTTAATAAATTGGTTATAAAAATAGCAATATCATTAGAGTGCTAAAAATTTTGGACAATTTGGATTAGGACAATAGGAGACAATAGAATGATAGAGTTACAGACATCTGGGTACCTATTTTCTGGGCAGCATAAGCCCGAAAAAGGACAGACATTAACAGAGGATTAACCCTTAAAAACAATAACCTGTTGCATATTCGTGCATCTCGTATATGATGCATAACTTCCATTCAAACACAGGATTTTGTCTGGTCCTCGTCAACTTCTCCCTCTTAATCCTAACCGGCTTCCTGAGGGCTGAGCGACGCAGGAAGAAGTTAGTTTCTTCTGATAGGAGAGCAATACATTCTTTTTCTCTGACAAATTGCAGTGTTCTATGGCTGCTATATTAGCAAAAAGCCAATCATAAAATACATATTTCTCAGAGGACCTTGGAATGGTTTGCTGTTGGGGAACACTCTGTTTGCATGGGATAAGGGCAAGTTTGACGTTCTATTGATGCTGGAAAGGATTTGGAAGCACTCAACACAGCCCTGACTGAGAGCTTCCCTGTTGCAGTGCATGTTTTTGATTGTAATGCGGTCCTAGTAGTCAGTTTTATGACACCCCCTTATTTGGTATTGTTATACCACATTTTATTGCCAATGGGTTGTTCCTTCCCCCCGTGTTGTTGGCTTTCCCCTACTTGGCCATCTCCCCAGAGTCCTGCCCTTTTGTTCCCTGTTCCTCCTCCCATTCAATGTCAATCCCTCCCCAATCCTGCCCCTTTCTCTAGAAACTTCCCTGTCCATTTGGGATGCTTTGAAACTCTATTGGTTTGTTTAAGTTGTCCTCCTCCCCTCTAATCCCCTATTGGTTTAAACAATGTATTCCCCGCCTTGTGTTCCACCCTCAGTTTCTCCCAACTGGCTAAAGACTGTATCCTCCCCAGGCACCTCCGCAGTTTGGAAATCAGTGTAGGCCTTTAATTCAGTGTATTTCTGTCGCTGACACTGCGGGGAATAAACATACAGAAGACCTCTCCCTGTTCCTTGTCCCTACCCCCGCGCACTCCACCCGTGCTGTAAAGCAGCCGTGCCCTACAGCCAAACCCCAGAGTTGACAGTTTTCTGGGGGCGGCCCACTCTGGGTGTTGGTGTTGGCAGCTAGTCGGGCTGAGGAAATCGGGCACTGCAGCACTTCGCGAATGGGCTGTTCTGTTGCAATAAAGAAATGGAGCTGTCAGCCCAGTGTCCGGGTGGCAGCAGCAGCAAAGCCCACCCGGCAGCAGCGCTGGCTGAGCTCCATGGCCAGGAGCAGCCGTGGATGCCCATGGTGTGGGCAGGCAGGAGCCAGGCAGGGGCTGCTGTGACCAGCGGTGGGGACCCGAGGGCTGGGGGAGTCCATGATGAGCGTCCCTGGGCTGAGGGCACATTGCCTTCTGGGGGATGACCTGGGCCTGAACCTCATGAGGCACACAGTGATATTTTGGGATCTGTGCTCAGAGGTGAAGGGGTCCCTCATGAGGCACATAGTGATATTTTGGGGTCCCTGCTGAGGGGTGAAGGGATCCCTCATGAGGCACACATGGATATTTTCGGGTCCATACCGAGGGGTGCAGGGATCCCTCAGGAATCACAAAGGAGTATTGACGGCCTCTCCTAAGGTGTGCAGGCACCCCTCATGAGGTGTGCAGCGAGGTTACATTTGAGGGGGTTTTTACTCTTCTCAGCACAGCAAAGGGTCACTTGGCCGAGGTTTTGCAAAGCTGGGAGAAAGCCTCTTGCAAAGCCTTGGGCCTGTCTGCGGGCACAGCGGGCGGGCGGAGCCCATCCCCTGGGGCCAGGCCGGGCCGGGCCAGGCTCGGGCCCCGGCAGGGAAGGGCCGTGGCCCTGGGCTCTGATGAGGCTGCTGAGCTTCCCCCTGGCCCTGTGCTATAGCCCAACACATTTACAGCCGGAGCCATGCAAGGAGTCCTGCCAAGAGCAAATTGTTCTAATGTTCTCTCTAGGACAAAAAAGAGCAAACCAACCCGGCTGATAGGTGAGGAAAGAGAATTCAAGTTCACTTAAAGCGCTGCTCAGTTCAGGGTTGCCTTTCGTTTGACTGAGCTGATGCTAAGAACTATTTTCTCACATATGGTGGCGTTTCTCTGCAAACAGGCTTTGATGAGAAATTTCTGACCGCATTTGCTTTTGCTCTTTAAGATAAGTCACGAACATGAGTAGCTTTGTTGAGGAATGGAGAATTGTTTGTAGCTCAGGAGGAACCTTACATTTTAGCACAGGAAGAAGGTAAGGCACAGGTTTAAAGGCTTTCTCCTCCTGGAGTGACACACTTTCAGAGGAGTCTGTGAGGAGAAGTCCCCTCAGCCACTGCCAGGGCTGTGTGCCTCCTCTGCAGGCTCAGTATTCTGGGAGTTCCACGAGCCTCAGCTGCCAGTGAATATTCTTCTGAATATTTCTTGTTGTGCAGTGCAGAGGAAGAATATTTGGTGCTAGATTCCCCTCTGGGCTTTGAGGTAAATCTCAGTAATGCTGGTGATTTTTATGTCCAGATGAACTTTTTATGGATAGTAAGGAAAAAGGGAAGAAGTATCGTGGAAAATTAATTCCTCAAAATGTGAGCGGCCAAATCGCACTAAAAATGAAATCAGAACTGAAGAATGTTTTTATTTTTTTTCCCTTGACAGGTAAGGCAAAACATGCAGTGCTAATAAAGTCTTTAAGAGATGCAACGAGCACCCAACTGTATGAAAATGAAAGAGGTAAAGGATGAGAAAGGGCATGGGAAGAATCTTCAGCCCTTCCTGTTGAAGGTCCAAGAGTATGAAAACGGACTCTGGCTGTTGCCCGTAGGTAACACGGGCTAATTGTAGAGGAGGGCAGGTGCCCAAGCTGTTGGTGGCCCAAGCCCTGCGAGGCTAGCCCTGTTGCAGTCCTAGTTGGACCAGGGCGGCGGGCTCGGGAGGGGTGGAGGTGGGGGGATCTCGGGAGGCTTCCGCTTCAAGGCCGGGCTGGGGGGCCGTGGGGGAGGCACGGAGGGCTGGTGCTCTGCTTTCTTGGGCAACTCCTGCTGCCGAGGCCTCGGGTGAGAGCTGTCAAAGGCGACGGTCTCTGGGCTCTCTGGGGGAGAGGGAGAGGCACGCCTTCTCGGCCGGGATGCTGGAGCGGCGGCAGCGCGACTGTGGAGAGAGGAGGTGGCTGAGGGCCCAGGTGCCAGTGGCACACAGGGAGCCTCCTGCACAGCAGGGCCCAGAGCTGGCAAGGCTCCCCAGCACGGCTGGAGCTGCTGGCACAGCTTGGCCCAGCTGCACAGCTGCCCCTCAAGGCCCCGGCGAGCAGGACACAGCTCTGGGCAGGCTCCGTGGCCAGGAGTGGGCCCCAGAGCACCTCTGCCTTTCAAGGGCAATCTCGTCCCTGCTCTTTCTCCTCCCCACCGTGCTTTGCCTCTGCCCTGTGTCCCCGGGGCTGCTCTGGGCCAGGCAGCCTCAGTGGGAGCCAGCACTGGCTGCAGCCCCAGCGGGCACCCCAGGACAAGGCCCAGCAATTAGGAGGCCAATGAAAGCTCTGAGCAGCAGCAGGACCCTCAGCACAGTTAGTTGGACAACCATGGACTGGCCACAACTCCACAGCAGCATTTCTGTTCCCTGAATGTTCTTGACTATGTGCAGCCTATAAAGAAGCTAGAGGGTAGAGATGGGCCAACACTTACCGTTTCTTTCCCTTCCACAACCGGAACCCAGCATAGCACAGTCCCACGGAAATTGGCACAGTGAACAGTGTCACTACCGTGCCTATCATGCAGGACCTGCGCACGTCCTGGGGGCAGATAATTCTATGTGTTTTCCGTGGATTCTGGGCGTTTGTGTCTGACATGCCAAGCACTTCTGTGGGAGCAATGAGGAGCGTCAGCCCGTGCTGTGCTGCACTACTGAGCTGGCAGCACGGTGGATGCAGGCAGGACGTTCTCGGTTTCCCCCAGAGCTGGGGCCTGCAGGCACCTTGCCGCCCCTTGGCACAGGCTGTGCCACCCAACAAAGCCCAGCAGGCCGAGAGGAGAGCCCGGGGGCAGCGCAGCTGCTTGGGCAGTGGCTGCTTGGAGGGACACGGGCCAAAGCCATCCCTGAGCAGCCACTGCCAGCCCTGGCCCTCCCTGCCCTTTGACAGCTTTCCCAGCCCCAGGGCACAGAGTCAGGCCCTTTCAGGAGCCAGTGCATCCCCTGCCCAGTCGGGAGCCAAGGCTGGCTCTGGCCCTGGGCTGGCGGCAGGGCTCCCGCTCGGGGCTGCTCCTGTGCCTTGGGCCTCTGGGCACTCAGAGCCAGCTCCAGAGCAGCTGCAGAGGGAGCGATGTTGGTGCACGAGTCCTCTTTCCCCAGGGCTGTGGACGAGCTCCAGAGGCTCCTCCAGCTTTGGCTGCTGCCGGGCTGGGCAAGGGCAGGCCCTGGGGAAAAGAGCTGACGCCACAGAGCCCCACCAAGGGCTGCGCCTGGTGGAGCAATTATCCCCTGTACCTGTGCCCATGTCTGGCATCTCCTCCTTTCCTGCATCAGTGGCTGGCACAAAGCCATTGCTTCCTACAGGATATGGCCCCACCTGCATGGACTTTTGCTCCATCGCTTGAGAAAGGAAAAAGGACAGCTGGGTCAGATGGAACCATTGCAGGAGGTGGCAACTTCAGGAGACAATACTTGTCAAGTCGTGGATAAGGATCAGGAAAATGGCCAGGTTATTGGGGCTGGGCCAGGGCCCTCCCTGACTGAAAAAGCCCCTACACCTGATCTGACTGGAGATTAGAAAATTGCCGGGGATCTCAGGGCATCTATGGCCCGTGGTGCAGTTTGGGCTGCTTGTGAACTGATGCCAAATGCCTTCCTGCAGAGGCTGGGGAGAAGCTGCAGCCAGGCCAGGCTGGCAAACAGCCCTGCAGGGCGTGGAAGCAGCAGCGGGGCAGCGAGGCTGCCATGGATCCCTTCCCGCTGTGCCGGGCACGGCGTGTCCAGATGTGCAGCCAAAGCCCCCGGCTGCTGAGCCCCATGACAAGGCAGAGGGAAACGCACCCACCACGGCGTCTCTCCAGGTCATTCAGCATCTGCTCCAGATGTTTCGCTGCCTCCAAGGATTTCATGTCTCCTATGTCTCGGTTCTTCCATTTAGGAGGACCTTAATGGGAAGTTCCATTTCTCCTTGTCCTGGTTTAGGACAAATTAGGGGAAATCTCCAAGAGGGAGCCCCCCAGAACAAAACAAACCTCCAACCACCCCTCCCCCAACACCGGGTTCGGGAAGGAATTTCTCGGAGGAGCAAAGTGGAAAACAAAACCTATTTATTTACAAGTAACAAAAGAACACTCCCCAACACAAGAAAAGAAAAGGGACCAGATTGTGTCGTGGAGGGCGCCGAATCTTCTCTAGCAGGCGTCGGGTGTCCTGGAGCTCGCAGGTCAGAATCCGGAGCCGGTCCAGCATCTTCAGGGGAGGGTAAGAAAGAGAGAGAGAACAAAAGAAAAAGGAAAAAAAAACAGCGCAAAAGCAAAAAGCAAGCAAGCAAGCAAGCAGCTAGCAAAGCCAAGCAGCAAAAAGCCAAAAGCCAAAAGTGCCTGGTCACACACCCCCCCCCCCCCCTCCTCTCTTCCCCATCCCGCCACAGCCAGACTGCCGGGGGGGGGGGTGGGGGAAAAGGCACAGCTGCCAGACATAACAGACGATATTGGGATAAAGGCTGTCACCCCACGACACTCCACCCCTTATCCCATATCGTGAACATACAATAAAAAACATTCATTTCACTTACTCACACCTTTTGACACTTACGCATTCCTCCTGTCTCACATTCAACAAACAATGACAGTCATATATCAGTCTCATCCCACAATCTGGTCTCCCTGAGGTACACACCGTGTTGTTCCATCTTTCTGCATTATCCACCATGTATTACCTGGTCCTTGAGCAAAGACAATCCCACGGATGGGTTTGTCTGTACTCGAGGCAGGGTTGATCCATACTGTCTTTCCCAACAAACCTCTGACATGGGCCACTGGGGCTTTATCCCCATCTACTATATTAAGGAGCTCAGACTGAGCAGGGCCCGCTCGGTTGGTGGAACCTCGAGTGTTAACTAACCAGGTAGCCTTTGCCAAATGCTGCTCCCAGTTTTTTAAAGACCCCCCTCCCAATGCCTTTAAGGTGGTTTTTAACAATCCATTGTACCTTTCCACCTTCCCTGCAGCTGGTGCATGATAGGGGATATGGTATACCCACTCGATGCCATGTTCCCTAGCCCAAGTATTAATAAGATTGTTTTTAAAATGAGTTCCATTATCCGACTCAATTCTTTCGGGAGTACCGTGCCTCCAAAGGACCTGCTTCTCAAGGCCCAAGATAGTGTTACGGGCTGTAGCATGGGACACAGGGTAGGTTTCCAACCATCCCGTGGTGGCTTCTACCATGGTTAGTACATAGCGCTTGCCCTGGCGTGTCTGGGGCAGTGTGATGTAATCAATCTGCCAGGCCTCCCCGTATTTGTACTTAGACCACCGCCCCCCATACCAGAGGGGCTTCAGTCGCTTGGCCTGCTTAATGGCAGCGCACGTCTCACAGTCACGAATAACCTGAGAGATACTGTCCATGGTTAGATCCACCCCTCGGTCTCGTGCCCACTTATAGGTGGCATCTCTACCCTGGTGGCCTGAGGCATCGTGGGCCCATCGTGCTAAGAATAACTCTCCCTTATGCTCCCAGTCGAGATCTATCTTCAACTCCCCTATCTTTGCAGCCTGATGTACTTGCTGGTTGTTTTGCTGCTCTTCATTAGCTCTACTTCTGGGGACATGGGCATCTACATGGCGAACCTTCACAGGTAACTTCTCTAACCGAGTAGCGATATCCTTCCACTCTTCCGCAGCCCAAATTGGTTTTCCTCTGCGCTGCCAGTTGGCCTCTTTCCATCTCTTCAGCCATCCCCATAGAGCGTTGGCTGCCATCCAAGAATCGGTATACAAATAGAGCCTTGGCCACCTCTCTCTCTCTGCAATACCTAGGGCCAGTTGAATAGCTTTGATTTCAGCAAATTGACTGGATTCACCCTCTCCTTCAGTAGCCTCTGCAACCCGTCGAGTGGGACTCCATACTGCTGCTTTCCACCTCCGTTTCATCCCTATGACACGACAAGAACCATCAGTGAATAGGGCGTAACGCGTTTCTTCTACTGGCAACTGATTGTATGGCGGAGCTTCCTCAACCCGGGTCACTGGCTCTTGCTCCTCATCTGCGACACTAAAGCTTTCACCTTCGGGCCAATTTGTAATTATTTCTAGAATCCCAGGGCGATTTAACTTCCCAATCCGAGCGCGCTGCGTAATGAGGGCAATCCACTTACTCCAAGTAGCACTGGTGGCATGGTGGGTAGAGGGAACCTTTCCTCTGAACATCCATCCCAGCACCGGTAGTCGGGGTGCGAGAAGGAGTTGTGCCTCTGTACCAATCACCTCTGAGGCGGCTTGGACTCCTTCATAGGCGGCCAAGATTTCCTTTTCTGTTGGAGTATAGTTATCTTCAGACCCCCTGTAGCTCCGACTCCAAAATCCCAATGGTCGGCCTCGGGTCTCGCCAGGTAGCTTTTGCCAAAGGCTCCAGGACAGACCATGGCTCCCGGCTGCAGAGTAGAGCACATTCTTCACATCTGGTCCTGTCCTGACTGGACCAAGGGCTACAGCATGAGCGATCTCCTGCTTGATCTGGACGAAAGCTTGCTGCTGCTCAGGGCCCCAATGGAAGTCGTTCTTCTTGCGGGTAACCAGATAAAGGGGTCTCACAATCTGACTATACTCAGGGATGTGCATCCTCCAGAAACCTATAGCACCTAAGAAAGCCTGTGTCTCCTTCTTATCAGTTGGTGGGGACATAGCAGTGATTTTGTTAATAACATCCGCAGGAATCTGACGCCGTCCATCTTGCCACTTCACCCCCAAGAACTGAATTTCTCGGGCAGGTCCCTTGACTTTGCTCTTCTTAATGGCAAATCCGGCGTCCAGGAGAATATGAATTATCTTCTCTCCTTTCTCAAACACTTCTATTGCCGTGTTCCCCCAAACAATGATATCGTCAATATATTGTAAATGTTCTGGAGCCTCACCCTCTTCTAGTGCAGCCTGGATCAGTCCATGACAGATGGTAGGACTGTGTTTCCACCCCTGGGGCAATCGGTTCCAGGTGTACTGCACTCCCCTCCATGTAAAAGCAAACTGAGGCCTGCATTCTACTGCCAGAGGGATGGAGAAAAACGCGTTAGCTATATCAATGGTCGCGTACCACTTTGCTGCCTTGGACTCCAGCTCGTACTGCAGTTCCAGTATGTCCGGTACAGCCGCACTCAGTGGTGGAGTCACTTCATTCAAGGCACGATAGTCCACAGTCAATCTCCACTCTCCGTCAGATTTTCGCACGGGCC
Source organism: Zonotrichia albicollis (assembly GCF_047830755.1). NCBI lineage: Eukaryota > Metazoa > Chordata > Aves > Passeriformes > Passerellidae > Zonotrichia > Zonotrichia albicollis. The sequence goes on along the minus strand of NW_027428466.1, from coordinate 130,894 downwards.
AGATAGGGCTGTTAAAGGGTGAGTGGGTTTTACTGACCACCCCTTGGCTCTCCAGCTCTCGAATCATCTTGTGGATGGGGATCACAGCATCTCGATTCGTCCGGTACTGCCTGCGGTGCACTGTTGAGGTGGCAACTGGCACTCGCTGCTCCTCTACCTTCAAAAGTCCTACTGCAGATGGGTCCTCTGATAGTCCAGGCAAGGTATTCAATTGTTTAATACCCTCTATCTCAACTGCAGCTATTCCAAAAGCCCACCTGAATCCCTTAGGATCTTTGTAATAGCCATTCCGGAGAAAGTCTATGCCCAAAATACACGGAGCCTCTGGACCAGTCACAATTGGATGTTCCTGCCACTCCTTCCCAGTCAAGCTCACCTCAGCTTCCAACAACGTCAACTGTTGTGATCCCCCCGTCACTCCAGCAATGGAAACAGGTTCTGTCCCCACGTGTTCCGATGGCATTAAGGTACATTGTGATCCAGTGTCAACCAATGCTTCATAGTCTTGTGGCTCTGATGTGCCAGGCCATCTGATCCACACCTTCCAAAAAACCCGGTTCTCCCGTGCCTCTTCCTGGCTGGAGGCAGGGCCCCTCTAAGCCAGATTGTCCTTCTTTCCTTGGGCATATGCCTTGGAAGTTCCTTCAAGGGGATTGGACATGTCATCGTCATCATCATACTTAACATCTCGGCTACGAGTGACCGGAGCTGCTATCTTTTTGGTTATACTTTCTCTTCTCTTCAAATCACGCACCCGTTGTGCCAAAGCAGCGGTGGGTTTTCCATCCCATCTTCTCATGTCTTCTCCAGACTCACGCAGGAAAAACCATAACTCGGCCCGTGGGATGTACCTTCTCTCCCCATCAAAGGAGCGCCGGCGTTGGACACCAGGGCTTCTAATTTGTACGGCTGAGATTTCAATAAGGTCCTCCTTAATCTCTTCCCGGAGTTTCTTATGATTCTCCTCTATTTTGTCTTCTAGTTTCTGCAGTCGGGTTTCCACTGCTGCAATTCTGGCATGAGTTGGGCCATGCACAGCATCTGCGTACGCTCGAAGCTTCTTTGCCATATCGAGCACAGTCTCATATGTATCATCTCGCTTCATTATTGCTAGGGCGGAAGCGTATTCAGGTGGCCCAAGTCGCACAAGTTTCCTCCACATTATCGGAGTGCATGGTACCAGGTCCGGATTCCTAGTTGTTGTGTCATCTGAGAAAACGAGCTCTGCGACCGCCATCTCTCTCAGGCGTTGGATCCCCTGTTCTATGGTCTTCCACCGTGTCTGCTGCATATAGAGATCATCCGTACACAGGTACCGTTCTGCTACGCTTCTTAGGACCCGTTCCCAGAGGCTGTGAGGGTTAGCCCCCCTCATCACACCTTGATCGATGGCAGGATCATGTGACAGGGATCTCAAATGCCTCACTTCAGTACCATCCAAAATCGTAACCTCCCCTGCAGCATCCCAAAGGCGGACTAACCAACTAATAATAGATTCGTCAGGTTGTCGGCTGTAATCCTTTCTTAGGCCTCTGAGGTCCTTCAGAGAAAAAGAGTCAATATTGGCTCCAGATTCTGTGCCCCTTGATGTGGCCTCTGATTTTGGTGAGGGTCCTTCTTCTGCATCATCGTCATCATCCTCCACCTTCCGATCGGTCTTGCCTTTACACTTTCCACCTCTTGTATTAGCTGCAACAGCCATGGTTTGGGGCCTATTGTCTGATTCAGCTGCTAGCCTGGAGCCTGGGATGTTAGCTGCAGCCTGGGTCACTGGGATAGTAACTAACTTATCTCCCTGTTCCCTTTCTGCTATCTGCTGCTCCACAGTATCTAGCAGAGTACGGTAAACAAACGCCAAGGCCCAGCTCACTGCAGTAATCCTTTCTTCCTTAGTATTACCATGGCACTTCTCCCTCAAATACTTTGCCACCTCGACTGGATTCTGAATTTGATCAGATGGAAAGTCCCAGTCTATAGGATCAGAAAATCCCTTTAAAGTATGGCCCATATCCTCCCATTTCCCACTCCAGTCAAGATTTTTCCTGCTTTGTTTTACTCCTGAATCAGGAGTCTCTCTAACCCCTCTAGAAATCTCAGCTTTCATTTTATATACACTCCAGACAGTATAGACAAGGCTTAATAAATTAAATGCCAGAAAGATGGTTTCTTTCAAACTCAGGGGAAAGTCAGTATTTTCTAATAGAGATGTCAACAATTTGTAGGAGAAGAAGGAAGACAAAGGCTGAAAAGCCCCTTCCTCTTCTTCTCCCCAAACAAACTGAGTACACAGCCATGACAACAATCCATACATTCCTGAAATAAAGTCCAGCACTGTTATCCGACACATCATCACACATAAAGCCAGCACAATGATTATTCTGGTTAGTGCCCCCCGCTTACAAAAGCTACTTATTAGGGACAACATCAGAGCTATTTTGGGGTAAGGAAATAACCCTAGGGACCACAAAGGTATTAAAACTTCAAAAGCCCCTAGGGACCAGAAAAACCGGCAAGCTTCCACTCCAAATGACATTATGAATCACCAATATGCCCACAAAACAACCAAAACCAAAATATTATTGTTATAGGTTTTTTTTTTCCACTGTTTTTGGCCTCCGGTTTCCCGGCCAACGCACCAAAAAATTTATTGTCCTGGTTTAGGACAAATTAGGGGAAATCTCCAAGAGGGAGCCCCCCAGAACAAAACAAACCTCCAACCACCCCTCCCCCAACACCGGGTTCGGGAAGGAATTTCTCGGAGGAGCAAAGTGGAAAACAAAACCTATTTATTTACAAGTAACAAAAGAACACTCCCCAACACAAGAAAAGAAAAGGGACCAGACTGTGTCGTGGAGGGCGCCGAATCTTCTCTAGCAGGCTTCGGGTGTCCTGGAGCTCGCAGGTCAGAATCCGGAGCCGGTCCAGTATCTTCAGGGGAGGGTAAGAAAGAGAGAGAGAACAAAAGAAAAAGGAAAAAAAAACAGCGCAAAAGCAAAAAGCAAGCAAGCAAGCAAGCAGCTAGCAAAGCCAAGCAGCAAAAAGCCAAAAGCCAAAAGTGCCTGCTCACACACCCCCCCCCGCCCCTCCTCTCTTTCCCATCCCGCCACAGCCAGACTGCCGGGGGGGGGGGGTGGGGGAAAAGGCACAGCTGCCAGACATAACACACGATATTGGGATAAAGGCTGTCACCCCACGACACTCCTTCAGGCCCAAGTGGCAGTGAGAGCACCTGCGTGATTGGTGCCCTCCAAGGCACTCCCGCAGCTCAGCCTTCCACTCAGGAGCAGGGCCAGGGGCACCTCGTGCCTGCAGTGGCCCCACGCTGGGATGGAAGGAGCCCCTTGTGGGGCAGTCGGGGCAGAAAGGACTCCCTGGAGCTGCTGCAGCTCCAAACCCAGCCCCAGGCAGGGCCAGGGCTTGGCAGTGGCAGCAGGAGCACCTCAGGCTCCCTGGGGCCGGCAAAGGAGCTGAGAGAGGCTCAGCCCCAGGGCACAGCCCTGGGCCCGGCCCCTTCCCTCTCTGCTCTTCTCTGTGGCTGCACAGAGCACACAGAAGGACACACTGGCATTGAACACGGGAGGAGGATGGACAGCTAAATGATCCTTCCTCCCACTGACAGCGATCCTGTGGGATCACAGAAGGGAGCAGGGCAAGATTTCCAGATTCTTTAAAGCCAGAGATTGTGTTAAGGGACAGGGCTCATGACTGAGCCCTTGCCACATGGACACTGATTATTTTTCAGGAAAGGAACACAGAGAACTTGCCTCCACCATGCCCTAGAGTCTTCATGTTGTCATTCACCAGCTTTTCCATATAAGCCATCTTATCGTCCCAGTCTAGAAGAGGGAAAAGACCAGGTCATTTCCATGGTGTGCTGGGATCCCCCACTGCTTACAGTAAATGGGCACTGCAAGGGGGCCATGTAAGGCTGTGGGAGCCACATGTGAATGCACAAGCCCAAACTGCACAGGGGCCTGGGGAGCTCTGGGCTGGCTCCTGGTCACTCTCCACCCTCTTTGCAGGCCCTGTGACACATCCCCGGTCAGCCCAGGGCCCATGGGCGCTCTCTCCTGCCCCCAGTGGAAACCCTCCCTAAGTACCCTGGGGAAAACCATCCCCAGCGCTTCCCGGGGAGCAGGGAGCGCTGTCCCGGGAAAGGGGAGCCAGGCTGCCGGCTCACCTGCTCCCCGCGCTTGCAGCGGAGCAGACTGGGCCGCCCTGGCAGGCAGGGCCACGGCCAGGAGGAGCAGGAGGAAGAGGCGCAGAGCAAGGGCCATGGTGCCTTGCCCTCTGCCAGTCCCGCAGCTCTTGCTGCCACCGCTGTCCTGACACCGCTGTCCCAATGTCAGCACCACTGCTGCCACTGCCACTGCTGCTGCCGCAACAGTTGTGCTCAAGCACTGACTGCTCGCTCCTTGTGCTGCTGTGCAACCACGGGGCTCTGGCACCTCTGTGACCTCAGAGCCTGCTGTGACCTCATGGCCAGGGTGGAGTTGTGTGGGCACTGGGATCTGCCTTCTTTGGCAGGGAGCTGCTCTGTCCAAGGGCTGTGACACAGTCCCAGCCCAGCTGATCTCACAGGCTGGGCCATGAAGGGATGGAGAGCAGCCCTGCCAAGAAGGACTTGGGGGTGCTGCAAGATGAGAGGCTGCACATGAGCCAGCCATGTGCATCCAAAGGAGAGTGCCCAGCAGCTTGAAGGAGGTGATTCCACCCCTCTGCTCTGGTGAGACCCCACCTGGAGTACTGTGGAAGAGGTTTTACAGGGACCTCTGTGAGTCATTGAGAAGTTTGATAAGAGGATCCATGTTTAGCCCTGAAAGAATCCCTACCAAGGTTGTTGACATAGAAACCAAGAAAGAAAGAAGGATAAATAAGATAAATCTGGAACTGCCTATTCCAAGAAGCACTTTGCTTGTCTCTCATGACCAGTGAGTAAAGTGCAAACTTATGAGCTTTGTAAGAATGCAGAACAAGCATGCATGCTAGAATAAAAACAGGGTTTGAAGCCTTCTGGAAACGGAGTGTGTTGCTTTGTACTGTCTCCATCTCTACCACGACAGAGTACTGCATCCAGCTCTGGGCTCCCCACACAGGAAGGCCATGGTCCTGTTGGATCTAGTCCAGAGGAGGGACAAAATGCTCTGAGGGCTGGAGCCCTTCTGCTTTGGAGACAGGCTGGGAGAGCTGGTGGCGTTCAGCCTGGAAGAGAGCAGACTCAAGGGAGACCTGATTGCTGCCTTTCAGTACCTGAAGGGGGCTTGTAAAAGAGATGGGACAGAACTTGTAGTAGAGCCTTTTGTGAGCAGAGCGAGGGGGAATGGTTTTAGTCCAAAAGACGGTCCATTCAGACTGGACAAAAGAAACCCATTCTTTCACTGTAGGGTTTGAAAGCCTGACACAGGTTGCCCAGAGAGGTGGACATCCATCCCTGCAAACATTCAAGCTCACGCTCTGAGCAACCTGACCTACTTAAAGGTGTCCCTGCTCAGTGCAGGGCATTGGACTAGATGGCCTTTAAATGTCCCTTCCAAGCCAAGCCATTCTGTGTTCCTGGGCACTATCAAAGCAGTGCTGGATTAGTGCTGGGGTGATTATGTGGCACCTGTATTTTGGTAGTTGGGTCCTTTAGCAATTGGCCCTGAGAGCATTCATGGTCTGGGCAGTGAAGTCTGCAAACAACAGACAGTGTGCTCAAGGAGAAACAGGGGAGGAACACTGCTGTAGCTCAGATAAATGCCAGCATTTTGCTGCCCATTCCTAGTTAAGAAATAAAGGAATGTCCTGAAGATCCCTTCATGTGGGTGCATTATTGGCTGTATCAGTACTTGTGTTCTGCAAAACAGGGAATTTGCTACAACTTCTTGCCCCATTTATCACTGAATGAAACTCAAATCCTGCATTGCTCCTTGTCTACTTGCTTCCAAGTCAAGGCAAATTTTGTTCATGATTGAGTGGGACATATTCACCTGTTCACAAGCAAATTCTTCTTGCCATTCACACAGAGGCAAGATTGTTTTGTGGATTTGCTCTAATCGGACAGGAATTAAGGCCTACCTGTCACTAGAACTAAAGCTGATGCATTAGGTTGCAAAGTCTTGAGTAATTTGGCCTGGTGACTGGCATTGTAGAGAGTTGTTCTGGAATTAAATGACACTTGAAGACACGTGTAGTCTACCATATTTCTGGCATACTAGAAGTGAAAAAAAAACCTTTGAAACATGATTTTATCCTTTTTTCCTCCTCCTCCTCCTCCTCCCAGGAATTTCAATGTCTGAGGTCTAAGCTCTTCAGCTGCCTCACAAACATTGTTTTAATTCAGACAGGCATCCATGCCTTGAGCCACAAATCATGACTGTGGCTGTGAAGCTTGAAGCAATGTAGGTTTATAGCACTAAAAGTAATAATGCATTCCCAGGTTAAGCCAAGTATTTCCCAAGTAACTCTACCTATCCTCAGGGATGTTTCATAAAGGATCATTGTAAAAGCTGGGAATCAGGAGAAAGAGTGTCATCAAAATTAAAAAGACAGGTTTCTGAGATCTTTATATTCCTATAAAAAGAGATTCAAAATTGTTCATATATGGAACATTGACTAAGAAGTGAATGACAGATTGCCAAAGTAATTGGGGAAAAAATTACCATAAGTAAAACTATGTTTACATGTAGATAATAAGTAAACCACCTTGCTAAGAAAAAAACCAGACCTGCCAATACTAAAACCAATAAGGCTGTTTCATCTGTCTCAATACAAAAAAAAAAAAAAACACTGAAAAGAATCAGAGGTCATTAAGACGATTAGTATATACAGGTAATTCCAGGGATTGGGAAAAAATGAAGCAAACTGTAGAGTGCAATTCCCAGAGTTAACCTGGAATTTATTGGTGGATTTGTTGCAAAATTTCTGAGAGCAGACTGGAAAAGCATAGGGGCTGGTCAGCCCATGGGTGGGCATTTAGAGCAGTGTGAGGGCTGTTTCTGAGACCAACTGCAGGGAAGAAGAGCAGCAGACAATCACTGGGACAATCTCTTTGCTGGCTGTGGAGTTTTTGTCAGTCAGTTCCCTGTGGCTGGGGGAGCTGTCACGGGGCAGGGAGGGCCAGGGCTGGCAGTGGCTGCTCAGGGATGGCTTTGGCCCGTGTCCCTCCAAGCAGCCACTGCCCAAGCAGCTGCGCTGCCCCCGGGCTCTCCTCCCGGCCTGCTGGGCTTTGTTGGGTGGCACAGCCTGTGCCAAGGGGCAGCAAGGTGCCTGCAGGCCCCAGCTCTGGGGCAAACGGAGAACGTCCTGCTCGCATCCACCATGCTGCCAGCTCAGCAGAGCAGCACAGTACGGGCTGATGCTCCCCATTGCTCCCAGAGGTGCAGCCGGCCCCACCACACGTGTTCCTGATTCCCAGGAGGGGTGTGAAAAATGGCAATCACTTGTTTGTAAAATTGTAAAACTTTATTTTTAATAAATTGGTTATAAAAATAGCAATATCATTAGAGTGCTAAAAATTTGGGACAATTTGGATTAGGACAATAGGAGACAATAGAATGATAGAGTTACAGACATCTGGGTACCTATTTTCTGGGCAGCATAAGCCCGAAAAAGGACAGACATTAACAGAGGATTAACCCTTAAAAACAATAACCTGTTGCATATTCGTGCATCTCGTATATGATGCATAACTTCCATTCAAACACAGGATTTTGTCTGGTCCTCGTCAACTTCTCCCTCTTAATCCTAACCGGCTTCCTGAGGGCTGAGCGACGCAGGAAGAAGTTAGTTTCTTCTGATAGGAGAGCAATACATTCTTTTTCTCTGACAAATTGCAGTGTTCTATGGCTGCTATATTAGCAAAAAGCCAATCATAAAATACATATTTCTCAGAGGACCTTGGAATGGTTTGCTGTTGGGGAACACTCTGTTTGCATGGGATAAGGGCAAGTTTGACGTTCTATTGATGCTGGAAAGGATTTGGAAGCACTCAACACAGCCCTGACTGAGAGCTTCCCTGTTGCAGTGCATGTTTTTGATTGTAATGCGGTCCTAGTAGTCAGTTTTATGACACCCCCTTATTTGGTATTGTTATACCACATTTTATTGCCAATGGGTTGTTCCTTCCCCCCGTGTTGTTGGCTTTCCCCTACTTGGCCATCTCCCCAGAGTCCTGCCCTTTTGTTCCCTGTTCCTCCTCCCATTCAATGTCAATCCCTCCCCAATCCTGCCCCTTTCTCTAGAAACTTCCCTGTCCATTTGGGATGCTTTGAAACTCTATTGGTTTGTTTAAGTTGTCCTCCTCCCCTCTAATCCCCTATTGGTTTAAACAATGTATTCCCCGCCTTGTGTTCCACCCTCAGTTTCTCCCAACTGGCTAAAGACTGTATCCTCCCCAGGCACCTCCGCAGTTTGGAAATCAGTGTAGGCCTTTAATTCAGTGTATTTCTGTCGCTGACACTGCGGGGAATAAACATACAGAAGACCTCTCCCTGTTCCTTGTCCCTACCACCGCGCACTCCACCCGTGCTGTAAAGCAGCCGTGCCCTACAGCCAAACCCCAGAGTTGACAGTTTTCTGGGGGCGGCCCACTCTGGGTGTTGGTGTTGGCAGCTAGTCGGGCTGAGGAAATCGGGCACTGCAGCACTTCGCGAATGGGCTGTTCTGTTGCAATAAAGAAATGGAGCTGTCAGCCCAGTGTCCGGGTGGCAGCAGCAGCAAAGCCCACCCGGCAGCAGCGCTGGCTGAGCTCCATGGCCAGGAGCAGCCGTGGATGCCCATGGTGTGGGCAGGCAGGAGTCAGGCAGGGGCTGCTGTGACCAGCGGTGGGGACCCGAGGGCTGGGGGAGTCCATGCTGAGCGTCCCTGGGCTGAGGGCACATTGCCTTCTGGGGGATGACCTGGGCCTGAACCTCATGAGGCACAATGTGATATTTTGGGATCTGTGCTCAGAGGTGAAGGGGTCCCTCATGAGGCACATAGTGATATTTTGGGGTCCCTGCTGAGGGGTGAAGGGATCCCTCATGAGGCACACATGGATATTTTCGGGTCCATACCGAGGGGTGCAGGGATCCCTCAGGAATCACAAAGGAGTATTGACGGCCTCTCCTAAGGTGTGCAGGCACCCCTCATGAGGTGTGCAGCGAGGTTACATTTGAGGGGGTTTTTACTCTTCTCAGCACAGCAAAGGGTCACTTGGCCGAGGTTTTGCAAAGCTGGGAGAAAGCCTCTTGCAAAGCCTTGGGCCTGTCTGCGGGCACAGCAGGCGGGCGGAGCCCATCCCCTGGGGCCAGGCCGGGCCAGGCCAGGCTCGGGCCCCGGCAGGGAAGGGCCGTGGCCCTGGGCTCTGATGAGGCTGCTGAGCTCCCCCCTGGCCCTGTGCTATAGCCCAACACATTTACAGCCGGAGCCATGCAAGGAGTCCTGCCAAGAGCAAATTGTTCTAATGTTCTCTCTAGGACAAAAAAGAGCAAACCAACCCGACTGATAGGTGAGGAAAGAGAATTCAAGTTCACTTAAAGCGCTGCTCAGTTCAGGGTTGCCTTTCGTTTGACTGAGCTGATGGTAAGAACTATTTTCTCACATATGGTGGCGTTTCTCTGCAAACAGGCTTTGATGAGAAATTTCTGACCGCATTTGCTTTTGCTCTTTAAGATAAGTCACGAACATGAGTAGCTTTGTTGAGGAATGGAGAATTGTTTGTAGCTCAGGAGGAACCTTACATTTTAGCACAGGAAGAAGGTAAGGCACAGGTTTAAAGGCTTTCTCCTCCTGGAGTGACACACTTTCAGAGGAGTCTGTGAGGAGAAGTCCCCTCAGCCACTGCCAGGGCTGTGTGCCTCCTCTGCAGGCTCAGTATTCTGGGAGTTCCACGAGCCTCAGCTGCCAGTGAATATTCTTCTGAATATTTCTTGTTGTGCAGTGCAGAGGAAGAATATTTGGTGCTAGATTCCCCTCTGGGCTTTGAGGTAAATCTCAGTAATGCTGGTGATTTTTATGTCCAGATGAACTTTTTATGGATAGTAAGGAAAAAGGGAAGAAGTATCGTGGAAAATTAATTCCTCAAAATGTGAGCGGCCAAATCGCACTAAAAATGAAATCAGAACTGAAGAATTTTTTTTTTTTTTTCCCTTGACAGGTAAGGCAAAACATGCAGTGCTAATAAAGTCTTTAAGAGATGCAACGAGCACCCAACTGTATGAAAATGAAAGAGGTAAAGGATGAGAAAGGGCATGGGAAGAATCTTCAGCCCTTCCTGTTGAAGGTCCAAGAGTATGAAAACGGACTCTGGCTGTTGCCCGTAGGTAACACGGGCTAATTGTAGAGGAGGGCAGGTGCCCAAGCTGTTGGTGGCCCAAGCCCTGCGAGGCTAGCCCAGTTGCAGTCCTAGTTGGACCAGGGCGGCGGGCTCGGGAGGGGTGGAGGTGGGGGGATCTCGGGAGGCTTCCGCTTCAAGGCCGGGCTGGGGGGCCGTGGGGGAGGCACGGAGGGCTGGTGCTCTGCTTTCTTGGGCAACTCCTGCTGCCGAGGCCTCGGGTGAGAGCTGTCAAAGGCGACGGTCTCTGGGCTCTCTGGGGGAGAGGGAGAGGCACGCCTTCTCGGCCGGGATGCTGGAGCGGCGGCAGCGCGACTGTGGAGAGAGGAGGTGGCTGAGGGCCCAGGTGCCAGTGGCACACAGGGAGCCTCCTGCACAGCAGGGCCCAGAGCTGGCAAGGCTCCCCAGCATGGCTGGAGCTGCTGGCACAGCTTGGCCCAGCTGCACAGCTGCCCCTCAAGGCCCCGGCGAGCAGGACACAGCTCTGGGCAGGCTCCGTGGCCAGGAGTGGGCCCCAGAGCACCTCTGCCTTTCAAGGGCAATCTCGTCCCTGCTCTTTCTCCTCCCCACCGTGCTTTCCCTCTGCCCTGTGTCCCCGGGGCTGCTCTGGGCCAGGCAGCCTCAGTGGGAGCCAGCACTGGCTGCAGCCCCAGCGGGCACCCCAGGACAAGGCCCAGCAATTAGGAGGCCAATGAAAGCTCTGAGCAGCAGCAGGACCCTCAGCACAGTTAGTTGGACAACCATGGACTGGCCACAACTCCACAGCAGCATTTCTGTTCCCTGAATGTTCTTGACTATGTGCAGCCTATAAAGAAGCTAGAGGGTAGAGATGGGCCAACACTTACCGTTTCTTTCCCTTCCACAACCGGAACCCAGCATAGCACAGTCCCACGGAAATTGGCACAGTGAACAGTGTCACTACCGTGCCTATCATGCAGGACCTGCGCACGTCCTGGGGGCAGATAATTCTCGGTGTTTTCCGTGGATTCTGGGCGTTTGTGTCTGACATGCCAAGCACTTCTGTGGGAGCAATGAGGAGCGTCAGCCCGTGCTGTGCTGCACTACTGAGCTGGCAGCACGGTGGATGCAGGCAGGACGTTCTTGGTTTCCCCCAGAGCTGGGGCCTGCAGGCACCTTGCCGCCCCTTGGCACAGGCTGTGCCACCCAACAAAGCCCAGCAGGCCGAGAGGAGAGCCCGGGGGCAGCGCAGCTGCTTGGGCAGTGGCTGCTTGGAGGGACACGGGCCAAAGCCATCCCTGAGCAGCCACTGCCAGCCCTGGCCCTCCCTGCCCTTTGACAGCTTTCCCAGCCCCAGGGCACAGAGTCAGGCCCTTTCAGGAGCCAGTGCATCCCCTGCCCAGTCGGGAGCCAAGGCTGGCTCTGGCCCTGGGCTGGCGGCAGGGCTCCCGCTCGGGGCTGCTCCTGTGCCTTGGGCCTCTGGGCACTCAGAGCCAGCTCCAGAGCAGCTGCAGAGGGAGCGATGTTGGTGCACGAGTCCTCTTTCCCCAGGGCTGTGGACGAGCTCCAGAGGCTCCTCCAGCTTTGGCTGCTGCCGGGCTGGGCAAGGGCAGGCCCTGGGGAAAAGAGCTGACGCCACAGAGCCCCACCAAGGGCTGCGCCTGGTGGAGCAATTATCCCCTGTACCTGTGCCCATGTCTGGCATCTCCTCCTTTCCTGCATCAGTGGCTGGCACAAAGCCATTGCTTCCTACAGGATATGGCCCCACCTGCATGGACTTTTGCTCCATTGCTTGAGAAAGGAAAAAGGACAGCTGGGTCAGATGGAACCATTGCAGGAGGTTGCAACTTCAGGAGACAATACTTGTCAAGTCGTGGATAAGGATCAGGAAAATGGCCAGGTTATTGGGGCTGGGCCAGGGCCCTCCCTGACTGAAAAAGCCCCTACACCTGATCTGACTGGAGATTAGGAAATTGCAGGGGATCTCAGGGCATCTATGGCTCGTGGTGCAGTTTGGGCTGCCTGTGAACTGATGCCAAATGCCTTCCTGCAGAGGCTGGGGAGAAGCTGCAGCCAGGCCAGGCTGGCAAACAGCCCTGCAGGGCGTGGAAGCAGCAGCGGGGCAGCGAGGCTGCCATGGATCCCTTCCCGCTATGCCGGGCACGGCGTGTCCAGATGTGCAGCCAAAGCCCCCGGCTGCTGAGCCCCATGACAAGGCAGAGGGAAATGCACCCACCACGGCGTCTCTCCAGGTCATTCAGCATCTGCTCCAGATGTTTCGCTGCCTCCAAGGATTTCATGTCTCCTATGTCTCGGTTCTTCCATTTAGGAGGACCTTAATGGGAAGTTCCATTTCTCCTTCAGGCCCAAGTGGCAGTGAGAGCACCTGGGTGATTGGTGCCCTCCAAGGCACTCCCGCAGCTCGGCCTTCCACTCAGGAGCAGGGCCAGGGGCACCTCGTGCCTGCAGTGGCCCCACACTGGGATGGAAGGAGCCCCTTGTGGGGCAGTCGGGGCAGAAAGGACTCCCTGGAGCTGCTGCAGCTCCAAACCCAGCCCCAGGCAGGGCCAGGGCTTGGCAGTGGCAGCAGGAGCACCTCAGGCTCCCTGGGGCCGGCAAAGGAGCTGAGAGAGGCTCAGCCCCAGGGCACAGCCCTGGGCCCGGCCCCTTCCCTCTCTGCTCTTCTCTGTGGCTGCACAGAGCACACAGAAGGACACACTGGCATTGAATACGGGAGGAGGATGGACAGCTAAATGATCCTTCCTCCCACTGACAGAGATCCTGTGGGATCACAGAAGGGAGCAGGGCAAGATTTCCAGATTCTTTAAAGCCAGAGATTATGTTAAGGGACAGGGCTCATGACTGAGCCCTTGCCACATGGACACTGATTATTTTTCAGGAAAGGAACACAGAGAACTTGCCTCCACCATGCCCTAGAGTCTTCATATTGTCATTCACCAGCTTTTCCATATAAGCCATCTTATCGTCCCAGTCTAGAAGAGGGCAAAGACCAGGTCATTTCCATGGTGTGCTGGGATCCCCCACTGCTTACAGTAAATGGGCACTGCAAGGGGGCCATGTAAGGCTGTGGGAGCCACATGTGAATGCACAAGCCCAAACTGCACAGGGGCCTGGGGAGCTCTGGGCTGGCTCCTGGTCACTCTCCACCCTCTTTGCAGGCCCTGTGACACATCCCTGGTCAGCCCAGGGCCCATGGGCGCTCTCTCCCGCCCCCAGTGGAAACCCTCCCGAAATACCCTGGGGAAAACCATCCCCAGTGCTTCCCGGGGAGCAGGGAGCGCTGTCCCGGGAAAGGGGAGCCAGGCTGCCGGCTCACCTGCTCCCCGCGCTTGCAGCGGAGCAGCCTGGGCAGCCCTGGCAGGCAGGGCCACGGCCAGGAGGAGCAGGAGGAAGAGGCGCAGAGCAAGGGCCATGGTGCCTTGCCCTCTGCCAGTCCCGCAGCTCTTGCTGCCACCACTGTCCTGCCACCGCTGTCCCAATGTCAGCACCACTGCTGCCACTGCCACTGCTGCTGCCGCAACAGTTGTGCTCAAGCACTGACTGCTCGCTCCTTGTGCTGCTGTGCAACCACGGGGCTCTGGCACCTCTGTGACCTCAGAGCCTGCTGTGACCTCATGGCCAGGGTGGAGTTGTGTGGGCACTGGGATCTGCCTTCTTTGGCAGGGAGCTGCTCTGTCCAAGGGCTGTGACACAGTCCCAGCCCAGCTGATCTCACAGGCTGGGCCATGAAGGGATGGAGAGCAGCCCTGCCAAGAAGGACTTGGGGGTGCTGCAAGATGAGAGGCTGCACATGAGCCAGCCATGTGCATCCAAAGGAGAGTGCCCAGCAGCTTGAAGGAGGTGATTCCACCCCTCTGCTCTGGTGAGACCCCACCTGGAGTACTGTGGAAGAGGTTTTACAGGGACCTCTGTGAGTCATTGGGAAGTTTGATAAGAGGATCCATGTTTAGCCCTGAAAGAATCCCTACCAAGGTTGTTGACATAGAAACCAAGAAAGAAAGAAGGATAAATAAGATAAATCTGGAACTGCCTATTCCAAGAAGCACTTTGCTTGTCTCTCATGACCAGTGAGTAAAGTGCAAACTTATGAGCTTTGTAAGAATGCAGAACAAGCATGCATGCTAGAATAAAAACAGGGTTTGAAGCCTTCTGGAAACGGAGTGTGTTGCTTTGTACTGTCACCATCTCTACCACGAAAGAGTACTGCATCCAGCTCTGGGCTCCCCACACAGGAAGGCCATGGTCCTGTTGGATCTAGTCCAGAGGAGGGACAAAATGCTCTGAGGGCTGGAGCCCTTCTGCTTTGGAGACAGGCTGGGAGAGCTGGTGGCGTTCAGCCTGGAAGAGAGCAGACTCAAGGGAGACCTGATTGCTGCCTTTCAGTACCTGAAGGGGGCTTGTAAAAGAGATGGGACAGAACTTGTAGTAGAGCCTTTTGTGAGCAGAGCGAGGGGGAATGGTTTTAGTCCAAAAGACGGTCCATTCAGACTGGACAAAAGAAACCCATTCTTTCACTGTAGGGTTTGAAAGCCTGACACAGGTTGCCCAGAGAGGTGGACATCCATCCCTGCAAACATTCAAGCTCACGCTCTGAGCAACCTGACCTACTTAAAGGTGTCCCTGCTCAGTGCAGGGCATTGGACTAGATGGCCTTTAAATGTCCCTTCCAAGCCAAGCCATTCTGTGTTCCTGGGCACTATCAAAGCAGTGCTGGATTAGTGCTGGGGTGATTATGTGGCACCTGTATTTTGGTAGTTGGGTCCTTTAGCAATTGGCCCTGAGAGCATTCATGGTCTGGGCAGTGAAGTCTGCAAACAACAGACAGTGTGCTCAAGGAGAAACAGGGGAGGAACACTGCTGTAGCTCAGATAAATGCCAGCATTTTGCTGCCCATTCCTAGTTAAGAAATAAAGGAATGTCCTGACGATCCCTTCATGTGGGTGCATTATTGGCTGTATCAGTACTTGTGTTCTGCAAAACAGGGAATTTGCTACAACTTCTTGCCCCATTTATCACTGAATGAAACTCAAATCCTGCATTGCTCCTTGTCTACTTGCTTCCAAGTCAAGGCAAATTTTGTTCATGATTGAGTGGGACATATTCACCTGTTCACAAGCAAATTCTTCTTGCCATTCACACAGAGGCAAGATTGTTTTGTGGATTTGCTCTAATCGGACAGGAATTAAGGCCTACCTGTCACTAGAACTAAAGCTGATGCATTAGGTTGCAAAGTCTTGAGTAATTTGGCCTGGTGACTGGCATTGTAGAGAGTTGTTCTGGAATTAAATGACACTTGAAGACACGTGTAGTCTACCATATTTCTGGCATACTAGAAGTGAAAAAAAAAACCTTTGAAACATGATTTTATCCTTTTTTCCTCCTCCTCCTCCTCCCAGGAATTTCAATGTCTGAGGTCTAAGCTCTTCAGCTGCCTCACAAACATTGTTTTAATTCAGACAGGCATCCATGCCTTGAGCCACAAATCATGACTGTGGCTGTGAAGCTTGAAGCAATGTAGGTTTATAGCACTAAAAGTAATAATGCATTCCCAGGTTAAGCCAAGTATTTCCCAAGTAACTCTACCTATCCTCAGGGATGTTTCATAAAGGATCATTGTAAAAGCTGGGAATCAGGAGAAAGAGTGTCAGCAAAATTAAAAAGACAGGTTTCTGAGATCTTTATATTCCTATAAAAAGAGATTCAAAATTGTTCATATATGGAACATTGACTAAGAAGTGAATGACAGATTGCCAAAGTAATTGGGGAAAAAATTACCATAAGTAAAACTATGTTTACATGTAGATAATAAGTAAACCACCTTGCTAAGAAAAAAACCAGACCTGCCAATACTAAAACCAATAAGGCTGTTTCATCTGTCTCAATACAAAAAAAGAAAAACCACTGAAAAGAATCAGAGGTCATTAAGACAATTAGTATATACAGGAAATTCCAGGGATTGGGAAAAAATGAAGCAAACTGTAGAGTGCAATTCCCAGAGTTAACCTGGAATTTATTGGTGGATTTGTTGCAAAATTTCTGAGAGCAGACTGGAAAAGCATAGGGGCTGGTCAGCCCATGGGTGGGCATTTAGAGCAGTGTGAGGGCTGTTTCTGAGACCAACTGCAGGGAAGAAGTGCAGCAGACAATCACTGGGACAGTCTCTTTGCTGGCTGTGGAGTTTTTGTCAGTCAGTTCCCTGTGGCTGGGGGAGCTGTCACGGGGCAGGGAGGGCCAGGGCTGGCAGTGGCTGCTCAGGGATGGCTTTGGCCCGTGTCCCTCCAAGCAGCCACTGCCCAAGCAGCTGCGCTGCCCCCGGGCTCTCCTCCCGGCCTGCTGGGCTTCGTTGGGTGGCACAGCCTGTGCCAAGGGGCGGCAAGGTGCCTGCAGGCCCCAGCTCTGGGGCAAACGGAGAACGTCCTGCCCGCATCCACCATGCTGCCAGCTCAGCAGTGCAGCACAGCACGGGCTGACGCTCCCCATTGCTCCCACAGGTGCAGCCGGCCCCACCACACGTGTTCCTGATTCCCAGGAGGGGTGTGAAAAATGGCAATCACTTGTTTGTAAAATTGTAAAACTTTATTTTTAATAATTTGGTTATAAAAATAGCAATATCATTAGAGTGCTAAAAATTTGGGACAATTTGGATTAGGACAATAGGAGACAATAGAATGATAGAGTTACAGACATCTGGGTACCTATTTTCTGGGCAGCATAAGCCCGAAAAAGGACAGACATTAACAGAGGATTAACCCTTAAAAACAATAACCTGTTGCATATTCGTGCATCTCGTATATGATGCATAACTTCCATTCAAACACAGGATTTTGTCTGGTCCTCGTCAACTTCTCCCTCTTAATCCTAACCGGCTTCCTGAGGGCTGAGCGACGCAGGAAGAAGTTAGTTTCTTCTGCTAGGAGAGCAATACATTCTTTTTCTCTGACAAATTGCAGTGTTCTATGGCTGCTATATTAGCAAAAAGCCAATCATAAAATACATATTTCTCAGAGGACCTTGGAATGGTTTGCTGTTGGGGAACACTCTGTTTGCATGGGATAAGGGCAAGTTTGACGTTCTATTGATGCTGGAAAGGATTTGGAAGCACTCAACACAGCCCTGACTGAGAGCTTCCCTGTTGCAGTGCATGTTTTTGATTGTAATGCGGTCCTAGTAGTCAGTTTTAAGACACCCCCTTATTTGGTATTGTTATACCACATTTTATTGCCAATGGGTTGTTCCTTCCCCCCCCGCCCCCCCCCCCCCCGTGTTGTTGGCTTTCCCCTACTTGTCCATCTCCCCAAAGTCCTGCCCTTTTGTTCCCTGTTCCTCCTCCCATTCAATGTCAATCCCTCCCCAATCCTGCCCCTTTCTCTAGAAACTTCCCTGTCCATTTGGGATGCTTTGAAACTCTATTGGTTTGTTTAAGTTGTCCTCCTCCCCTCTAATCCCCTATTGGTTTAAACAATGTATTCCCCGCCTTGTGTTCCACCCTCAGTTTCTCCCAACTGGCTAAAGACTGTATCCTCCCCAGGCACCTCCGCAGTTTGGAAATCAGTGTAGGCCTTTAATTCAGTGTATTTCTGTCGCTGACACTGCGGGGAATAAACATACAGAAGACCTCTCCCTGTTCCTTGTCCCTACCCCCGCGCACTCCACCCGTGCTGTAAAGCAGCCGTGCCCTACAGCCAAACCCCAGAGTTGACAGTTTTCTGGGGGCGGCCCACTCTGGGTGTTGGTGTTGGCAGCTAGTCGGGCTGAGGAAATCGGGCACTGCAGCACTTCGCGAATGGGCTGTTCTGTTGCAATAAAGAAATGGAGCTGTCAGCCCAGTGTCCGGGTGGCAGCAGCAGCAAAGCCCACCCGGCAGCAGCGCTGGCTGAGCTCCATGGCCAGGAGCAGCCGTGGATGCCCATGGTGTGGGCAGGCAGGAGCCAGGCAGGGGCTGCTGTGACCAGCGGTGGGGACCCGAGGGCTGGGGGAGTCCATGCTGAGTGTCCCTGGGCTGAGGGCACATTGCCTTCTGGGGGATGACCTGGGCCTGAACCTCATGAGGCACACAGTGATATTTTGGGATCTGTGCTCAGAGGTGAAGGGGTCCCTCATGAGGCACACAGTGATATTTTGGGATCTGTGCTCAGAGGTGAAGGGATCCCTCATGAGGCACACAGTGATATTTTGGGGTCCCTGCTGAGGGGTGAAGGGATCCCTCATGAGGCACACATGGATATTTTCGGGTCCATACCGAGGGGTGCAGGGATCCCTCAGGAATCACAAAGGAGTATTGACGGCCTCTCCTAAGGTGTGCAGGCACCCCTCATGAGGTGTGCAGCGGGGTTACATTTGAGGGGGTTTTTACTCTTCTCAGCACAGCAAAGGGTCACTTGGCCGAGGTTTTGCAAAGCTGGGAGAAAGCCTCTTGCAAAGCCTTGGGCCTGTCTGCGGGCACAGCGGGCGGGCGGAGCCCATCCCCTGGGGCCAGGCCGGGCCGGGCCAGGCTCGGGCCCCGGCAGGGAAGGGCCGTGGCCCTGGGCTCTGATGAGGCTGCTGAGCTCCTCCCTGGCCCTGTGCTATAGCCCAACACATTTACAGCCGGAGCCATGCAACGAGTCCTGCCAAGAGCAAATTGTTCTAATGTTCTCTCTAGGACAAAAAAGAGCAAACCAACCCGGCTGATAGGTGAGGAAAGAGAATTCAAGTTCACTTAAAGCGCTGCTCAGTTCAGGGTTGCCTTTCGTTTGACTGAGCTGATGCTAAGAACTATTTTCTCACATATGGTGGCGTTTCTCTGCAAACAGGCTTTGATGAGAAATTTCTGACCGCATTTGCTTTTGCTCTTTAAGATAAGTCACGAACATGAGTAGCTTTGTTGAGGAATGGAGAATTGTTTGTAGCTCAGGAGGAACCTTACATTTTAGCACAGGAAGAAGGTAAGGCACAGGTTTAAAGGCTTTCTCCTCCTGGAGTGACACACTTTCAGAGGAGTCTGTGAGGAGAAGTCCCCTCAGCCACTGCCAGGGCTATGTGCCTCCTCTGCAGGCTCAGTATTCTGGGAGTTCCACGAGCCTCAGCTGCCAGTGAATATTCTTCTGAATATTTCTTGTTGTGCAGTGCAGAGGAAGAATATTTGGTGCTAGATTCCCCTCTGGGCTTTGAGGTAAATCTCAGTAATGCTGGTGATTTTTTTGTCCAGATGAACTTTTTATGGATAGAAAGGAAAAAGGGAAGAAGTATCGTGGAAAATTAATTCCTCAAAATGTGAGCGGCCAAATCGCACTAAAAATGAAATCAGAACTGAAGAATGTTTTTATTTCTTTTCCCTTGACAGGTAAGGCAAAACATGCAGTGCTAATAAAGTCTTTAAGAGATGCAACGAGCACCCAACTGTATGAAAATGAAAGAGGTAAAGGATGAGAAAGGGCATGGGAAGAATCTTCAGCCCTTCCTGTTGAAGGTCCAAGAGTATGAAAACGGACTCTGGCTGTTGCCCGTAGGTAACACGGGCTAATTGTAGAGGAGGGCAGGTGCCCAAGCTGTTGGTGGCCCAAGCCCTGCGTGGCTAGCCCAGTTGAAGTCCTAGTTGGACCAGGGCGGCGGGCTCGGGAGGGGTGGAGGTGGGGGGATCTCGGGAGGCTTCCGCTTCAAGGCCGGGCTGGGGGGCCGTGGGGGAGGCACGGAGGGTTGGTGCTCTGCTTTCTTGGGCAACTCCTGCTGCCGAGGCCTCGGGTGAGAGCTGTCAAAGGCGACGGTCTCTGGGCTCTCTGGGGGAGAGGGAGAGGCACGCCTTCTCGGCCGGGATGCTGGAGCGGCGGCAGCGCGACTGTGGAGAGAGGAGGTGGCTGAGGGCCCAGGTGCCAGTGGCACACAGGGAGCCTCCTGCACAGCAGGGCCCAGAGCTGGCAAGGCTCCCCAGCACGGCTGGAGCTGCTGGCACAGCTTGGCCCAGCTGCACAGCTGCCCCTCAAGGCCCCGGCGAGCAGGACACAGCTCTGGGCAGGCTCCGTGGCCAGGAGTGGGCCCCGGAGCACCTCTGCCATTCAAGGGCAATCTCGTCCCTGCTCTTTCTCCTCCCCACCGTGCTTTGCCTCTGCCCTGTGTCCCCGGGGCTGCTCTGGGCCAGGCAGCCTCAGTGGGAGCCAGCACTGGCTGCAGCCCCAGCGGGCACCCCAGGACAAGGCCCAGCAATTAGGAGGCCAATGAAAGCTCTGAGCAGCAGCAGGACCCTCAGCACAGTTAGTTGGACAACCATGGACTGGCCACAACTCCACAGCAGCATTTCTGTTCCCTGAATGTTCTTGACTATGTGCAGCCTATAAAGAAGCTAGAGGGTAGAGATGGGCCAACACTTACCGTTTCTTTCCCTTCCACAACCGGAACCCCGCATAGCACAGTCCCACGGAAATTGGCACAGTGAACAGTGTCACTACCGTGCCTATCATGCAGGACCTGCGCACGTCCTGGGGGCAGATAATTCTCGGTGTTTTCCGTGGATTCTGGGCGTTTGTGTCTGACATGCCAAGCACTTCTGTGGGAGCAATGAGGAGCGTCAGCCCGTGCTGTGCTGCACTACTGAGCTGGCAGCACGGTGGATGCAGGCAGGACGTTCTCGGTTTCCCCCAGAGCTGGGGCCTGCAGGCACCTTGCCGCCCCTTGGCACAGGCTGTGCCACCCAACGAAGCCCAGCAGGCCGGGAGGAGAGCCCGGGGGCAGCGCAGCTGCTTGGGCAGTGGCTGCTTGGAGGGACACGGGCCAAAGCCATCCCTGAGCAGCCACTGCCAGCCCTGGCCCTCCCTGCCCCGTGACAGCTCCCCCAGCCCCAGGGCACAGAGTCAGGCCCTGTCAGGACCCAGTGCAGCCCCTGCCCAGTCGGGAGCCAAGGCTGGCTCTGGCCCTGGGCTGGCGGCAGGGCTCCCGCTCGGGGCTGCTCCTGTGCCTTGGGCCTCTGGGCACTCAGAGCCAGCTCCAGAGCAGCTGCAGAGGGAGCGATGTTGGTGCACGAGTCCTCTTTCCCCGGGGCTGTGGACGAGCTCCAGAGGCTCCTCCAGCTTTGGCTGCTGCCGGGCTGGGCAAGGGCAGGCCCTGGGGAAAAGAGCTGACGCCACAGAGCCCCACCAAGGGCTGCGCCTGGTGGAGCAATTATCCCCTGTACCTGTGCCCATGTCTGGCATCTCCTCCTTTCCTGCATCAGTGGCTGGCACAAAGCCATTGCTTCCTACAGGATATGGCCTCACCTGCATGGACTTTTGCTCCATCGCTTGAGAAAGGAAAAAGGACAGCTGGGTCAGATGGAACCATTGCAGGAGGTGGCAACTTCAGGAGACAATACTTGTCAAGTCGTGGATAAGGATCAGGAAAATGGCCAGGTTATTGGGGCTGGGCCAGGGCCCTCCCTGACTGAAAAAGCCCCTACACCTGATCTGACTGGAGATTAGGAAATTGCAGGGCATCTCAGGGCATCTATGGCTCGTGGTGCAGTTTGGGCTGCCTGTGAACTGATGCCAAATGCCTTCCTGCAGAGGCTGGGGAGAAGCTGCAGCCAGGCCAGGCTGGCAAACAGCCCTGCAGGGCGTGGAAGCAGCAGCGGGGCAGCAAGGCTGCCATGGATCCCTTCCCGCTGTGCCGGGCACGGCGTGTCCAGATGTGCAGCCAAAGCCCCCGGCTGCTGAGCCCCATGACAAGGCAGAGGGAAATGCACCCACCACGGCGTCTCTCCAGGTCATTCAGCATCTGCTCCAGATGTTTCGCTGCCTCCAAGGATTTCATGTCTCCTATGTCTCGGTTCTTCCATTTAGGAGGACCTTAATGGGAAGTTCCATTTCTCCTTGTCCTGGTTTAGGACAAATTAGGGGAAATCTCCAAGAGGGAGCCCCCCAGAACAAAACAAACCTCCAACCACCCCTCCCCCAACACCGGGTTCGGGAAGGAATTTCTCGGAGGAGCAAAGTGGAAAACAAAACCTATTTATTTACAAGTAACAAAAGAACACTCCCCAACACAAGAAAAGAAATGGGACCAGATTGTGTCGTGGAGGGCGCCGAATCTTCTCTAGCAGGCTTCGGGTGTCCTGGAGCTCGCAGGTCAGAATCCGGAGCCGGTCCAGCATCTTCAGGGGAGGGTAAGAAAGAGAGAGAGAACAAAAGAAAAAGGAAAAAAAAACAGCGCAAAAGCAAAAAGCAAGCAAGCAAGCAAGCAGCTAGCAAAGCCAAGCAGCAAAAAGCCAAAAGCCAAAAGTGCCTGGTCACACACCCCCCCCCCCCTCCTCTCTTCCCCATCCCGCCACAGCCAGACTGCCGGGGGGGGGGGTGGGGGAAAAGGCACAGCTGCCAGACATAACACACGATATTGGGATAAAGGCTGTCACCCCACGACACTCCACCCCTTATCCCATATCGTGAACATACAATAAAAAACATTCATTTCACTTACTCACACCTTTTGACACTTACGCATTCCTCCTGTCTCACATTCAACAAACAATGACAGTCATATATCAGTCTCATCCCACAATCTGGTCTCCCTGAGGTACACACCGTGTTGTTCCATCTTTCTGCATTATCCACCATGTATTACCTGGTCCTTGAGCAAAGACAATCCCACGGATGGGTTTGTCTGTACTCGAGGCAGGGTTGATCCATACTGTCTTTCCCAACAAACCTCTGACATGGGCCACTGGGGCTTTATCCCCATCTACTATATTAAGGAGCTCAGACTGAGCAGGGCCCGCTCGGTTGGTGGAACCTCGAGTGTTAACTAACCAGGTAGCCTTTGCCAAATGCTGCTCCCAGTTTTTTAAAGACCCCCCTCCCAATGCCTTTAAGGTGGTTTTTAACAATCCATTGTACCTTTCCACCTTCCCTGCAGCTGGTGCATGATAGGGGATATGGTATACCCACTCGATGCCATGTTCCCTAGCCCAAGTATTAATAAGATTGTTTTTAAAATGAGTTCCATTATCCGACTCAATTCTTTCGGGAGTACCGTGCCTCCAAAGGACCTGCTTCTCAAGGCCCAAGATAGTGTTACGGGCTGTAGCATGGGACACAGGGTAGGTTTCCAACCATCCCGTGGTGGCTTCTACCATGGTTAGTACATAGCGCTTGCCCTGGCGTGTCTGGGGCAGTGTGATGTAATCAATCTGCCAGGCCTCCCCGTATTTGTACTTAGACCACCGCCCCCCATACCAGAGGGGCTTCAGTCGCTTGGCCTGCTTAATGGCAGCGCACGTCTCACAGTCACGAATAACCTGAGAGATACTGTCCATGGTTAGATCCACCCCTCGGTCTCGTGCCCACTTATAGGTGGCATCTCTACCCTGGTGGCCTGAGGCATCGTGGGCCCATCGTGCTAAGAATAACTCTCCCTTATGCTCCCAGTCGAGATCTATCTTCAACTCCCCTATCTTTGCAGCCTGATGTACTTGCTGGTTGTTTTGCTGCTCTTCATTAGCTCTACTTCTGGGGACATGGGCATCTACATGGCGAACCTTCACAGGTAACTTCTCTA
Source organism: Zonotrichia albicollis (assembly GCF_047830755.1). NCBI lineage: Eukaryota > Metazoa > Chordata > Aves > Passeriformes > Passerellidae > Zonotrichia > Zonotrichia albicollis. The sequence goes on along the minus strand of NW_027428466.1, from coordinate 107,124 downwards.
ACCGAGTAGCGATATCCTTCCACTCTTCCGCAGCCCAAATTGGTTTTCCTCTGCGCTGCCAGTTGGCCTCTTTCCATCTCTTCAGCCATCCCCATAGAGCGTTGGCTGCCATCCAAGAATCGGTATACAAATAGAGCCTTGGCCACCTCTCTCTCTCTGCAATACCTAGGGCCAGTTGAATAGCTTTGATTTCAGCAAATTGACTGGATTCACCCTCTCCTTCAGTAGCCTCTGCAACCCGTCGAGTGGGACTCCATACTGCTGCTTTCCACCTCCGTTTCATCCCTATGACACGACAAGAACCATCAGTGAATAGGGCGTAACGCGTTTCTTCTACTGGCAACTGATTGTATGGCGGAGCTTCCTCAACCCGGGTCACTGGCTCTTGCTCCTCATCTGCGACACTAAAGCTTTCACCTTCGGGCCAATTTGTAATTATTTCTAGAATCCCAGGGCGATTTAACTTCCCAATCCGAGCGCGCTGCGTAATGAGGGCAATCCACTTACTCCAAGTAGCACTGGTGGCATGGTGGGTAGAGGGAACCTTTCCTCTGAACATCCATCCCAGCACCGGTAGTCGGGGTGCGAGAAGGAGTTGTGCCTCTGTACCAATCACCTCTGAGGCGGCTTGGACTCCTTCATAGGCGGCCAAGATTTCCTTTTCTGTTGGAGTATAGTTATCTTCAGACCCCCTGTAGCTCCGACTCCAAAATCCCAATGGTCGGCCTCGGGTCTCGCCAGGTAGCTTTTGCCAAAGGCTCCAGGACAGACCATGGCTCCCGGCTGCAGAGTAGAGCACATTCTTCACATCTGGTCCTGTCCTGACTGGACCAAGGGCTACAGCATGAGCGATCTCCTGCTTGATCTGGACGAAAGCTTGCTGCTGCTCAGGGCCCCAATGGAAGTCGTTCTTCTTGCGGGTAACCAGATAAAGGGGTCTCACAATCTGACTATACTCAGGGATGTGCATCCTCCAGAAACCTATAGCACCTAAGAAAGCCTGTGTCTCCTTCTTATCAGTTGGTGGGGACATAGCAGTGATTTTGTTAATAACATCCGCAGGAATCTGACGCCGTCCATCTTGCCACTTCACCCCCAAGAACTGAATTTCTCGGGCAGGTCCCTTGACTTTGCTCTTCTTAATGGCAAATCCGGCGTCCAGGAGAATATGAATTATCTTCTCTCCTTTCTCAAACACTTCTATTGCCGTGTTCCCCCAAACAATGATATCGTCAATATATTGTAAATGTTCTGGAGCCTCACCCTCTTCTAGTGCAGCCTGGATCAGTCCATGACAGATGGTAGGACTGTGTTTCCACCCCTGGGGCAATCGGTTCCAGGTGTACTGCACTCCCCTCCATGTAAAAGCAAACTGAGGCCTGCATTCTACTGCCAGAGGGATGGAGAAAAACGCGTTAGCTATATCAATGGTCGCGTACCACTTTGCTGCCTTGGACTCCAGCTCGTACTGCAGTTCCAGTATGTCCGGTACAGCCGCACTCAGTGGTGGAGTCACTTCATTCAAGGCACGATAGTCCACAGTCAATCTCCACTCTCCGTCAGATTTTCGCACGGGCCAGATAGGGCTGTTAAAGGGTGAGTGGGTTTTACTGACCACCCCTTGGCTCTCCAGCTCTCGAATCATCTTGTGGATGGGGATCACAGCATCTCGATTCGTCCGGTACTGCCTGCGGTGCACTGTTGAGGTGGCAACTGGCACTCGCTGCTCCTCTACCTTCAAAAGTCCTACTGCAGATGGGTCCTCTGATAGTCCAGGCAAGGTATTCAATTGTTTAATACCCTCTATCTCAACTGCAGCTATTCCAAAAGCCCACCTGAATCCCTTAGGATCTTTGTAATAGCCATTCCGGAGAAAGTCTATGCCCAAAATACACGGAGCCTCTGGACCAGTCACAATTGGATGTTCCTGCCACTCCTTCCCAGTCAAGCTCACCTCAGCTTCCAACAACGTCAACTGTTGTGATCCCCCCGTCACTCCAGCAATGGAAACAGGTTCTGTCCCCACGTGTTCCGATGGCATTAAGGTACATTGTGATCCAGTGTCAACCAATGCTTCATAGTCTTGTGGCTCTGATGTGCCAGGCCATCTGATCCACACCTTCCAAAAAACCCGGTTCTCCCGTGCCTCTTCCTGGCTGGAGGCAGGGCCCCTCTAAGCCAGATTGTCCTTCTTTCCTTGGGCATATGCCTTGGAAGTTCCTTCAAGGGGATTGGACATGTCATCGTCATCATCATACTTAACATCTCGGCTACGAGTGACCGGAGCTGCTATCTTTTTGGTTATACTTTCTCTTCTCTTCAAATCACGCACCCGTTGTGCCAAAGCAGCGGTGGGTTTTCCATCCCATCTTCTCATGTCTTCTCCAGACTCACGCAGGAAAAACCATAACTCGGCCCGTGGGATGTACCTTCTCTCCCCATCAAAGGAGCGCCGGCGTTGGACACCAGGGCTTCTAATTTGTACGGCTGAGATTTCAATAAGGTCCTCCTTAATCTCTTCCCGGAGTTTCTTATGATTCTCCTCTATTTTGTCTTCTAGTTTCTGCAGTCGGGTTTCCACTGCTGCAATTCTGGCATGAGTTGGGCCATGCACAGCATCTGCGTACGCTCGAAGCTTCTTTGCCATATCGAGCACAGTCTCATATGTATCATCTCGCTTCATTATTGCTAGGGCGGAAGCGTATTCAGGTGGCCCAAGTCGCACAAGTTTCCTCCACATTATCGGAGTGCATGGTACCAGGTCCGGATTCCTAGTTGTTGTGTCATCTGAGAAAACGAGCTCTGCGACCGCCATCTCTCTCAGGCGTTGGATCCCCTGTTCTATGGTCTTCCACCGTGTCTGCTGCATATAGAGATCATCCGTACACAGGTACCGTTCTGCTACGCTTCTTAGGACCCGTTCCCAGAGGCTGTGAGGGTTAGCCCCCCTCATCACACCTTGATCGATGGCAGGATCATGTGACAGGGATCTCAAATGCCTCACTTCAGTACCATCCAAAATCGTAACCTCCCCTGCAGCATCCCAAAGGCGGACTAACCAACTAATAATAGATTCGTCAGGTTGTCGGCTGTAATCCTTTCTTAGGCCTCTGAGGTCCTTCAGAGAAAAAGAGTCAATATTGGCTCCAGATTCTGTGCCCCTTGATGTGGCCTCTGATTTTGGTGAGGGTCCTTCTTCTGCATCATCGTCATCATCCTCCACCTTCCGATCGGTCTTGCCTTTACACTTTCCACCTCTTGTATTAGCTGCAACAGCCATGGTTTGGGGCCTATTGTCTGATTCAGCTGCTAGCCTGGAGCCTGGGATGTTAGCTGCAGCCTGGGTCACTGGGATAGTAACTAACTTATCTCCCTGTTCCCTTTCTGCTATCTGCTGCTCCACAGTATCTAGCAGAGTACGGTAAACAAACGCCAAGGCCCAGCTCACTGCAGTAATCCTTTCTTCCTTAGTATTACCATGGCACTTCTCCCTCAAATACTTTGCCACCTCGACTGGATTCTGAATTTGATCAGATGGAAAGTCCCAGTCTATAGGATCAGAAAATCCCTTTAAAGTATGGCCCATATCCTCCCATTTCCCACTCCAGTCAAGATTTTTCCTGCTTTGTTTTACTCCTGAATCAGGAGTCTCTCTAACCCCTCTAGAAATCTCAGCTTTCATTTTATATACACTCCAGACAGTATAGACAAGGCTTAATAAATTAAATGCCAGAAAGATGGTTTCTTTCAAACTCAGGGGAAAGTCAGTATTTTCTAATAGAGATGTCAACAATTTGTAGGAGAAGAAGGAAGACAAAGGCTGAAAAGCCCCTTCCTCTTCTTCTCCCCAAACAAACTGAGTACACAGCCATGACAACAATCCATACATTCCTGAAATAAAGTCCAGCACTGTTATCCGACACATCATCACACATAAAGCCAGCACAATGATTATTCTGGTTAGTGCCCCCCGCTTACAAAAGCTACTTATTAGGGACAACATCAGAGCTATTTTGGGGTAAGGAAATAACCCTAGGGACCACAAAGGTATTAAAACTTCAAAAGCCCCTAGGGACCAGAAAAACCGGCAAGCTTCCACTCCAAATGACATTATGAATCACCAATATGCCCACAAAACAACCAAAACCAAAATATTATTGTTATAGGTTTTTTTTTTCCACTGTTTTTGGCCTCCGGTTTCCCGGCCAACGCACCAAAAAATTTATTGTCCTGGTTTAGGACAAATTAGGGGAAATCTCCAAGAGGGAGCCCCCCAGAACAAAACAAACCTCCAACCACCCCTCCCCCAACACCGGGTTCGGGAAGGAATTTCTCGGAGGAGCAAAGTGGAAAACAAAACCTATTTATTTACAAGTAACAAAAGAACAATCGCCAACACAAGAAAAGAAAAGGGACCAGACTGTGTCGTGGAGGGCGCCGAATCTTCTCTAGCAGGCTTCGGGTGACCTGGAGCTCGCAGGTCAGAATCCGGAGCCGGTCCAGTATCTTCAGGGGAGGGTAAGAAAGAGAGAGAGAACAAAAGAAAAAGGAAAAAAAAACAGCGCAAAAGCAAAAAGCAAGCAAGCAAGCAAGCAGCTAGCAAAGCCAAGCAGCAAAAAGCCAAAAGCCAAAAGTGCCTGGTCACACACCCCCCCCCCCCCCTCTTCCCCATCGCGCCACAGCCAGACTGCTGGGGGGGGGGGGTGGGGGAAAAGGCACAGCTGCCAGACATAACACACGATATTGGGATAAAGGCTGTCACCCCACGACACACTTTCAGGCCCAAGTGGCAGTGAGAGCACCTGCGTGATTGGTGCCCTCCAAGGCACTCCCTCAGCTCTGCCTTCCACTCAGGAGCAGGGCCAGGGGCACCTCGTGCCTGCAGTGGCCCCACACTGGGATGGAAGGAGCCCCTTGTGGGGCAGTCGGGGCAGAAAGGACTCCCTGGAGCTGCTGCAGCTCCAAACCCAGCCCCAGGCAGGGCCAGGGCTTGGCAGTGGCAGCAGGAGCACCTCAGGCTCCCTGGGGCCGGCAAAGGAGCTGAGAGAGGCTCAGCCCCAGGGCACAGCCCTGGGCCCGGCCCCTTCCCTCTCTGCTCTTCTCTGTGGCTGCACAGAGCACACAGAAGGACACACTGGCATTGAACACGGGAGGAGGATGGACAGCTAAATGATCCTTCCTCCCACTGACAGCAATCCTGGGGGATCACAGAAGGGAGCAGGGCAAGATTTCCAGATTCTTTAAAGCCAGAGATTGTGTTAAGGGACAGGGCTCATGACTGAGCCCTTGCCACATGGACACTGATTATTTTTCAGGAAAGGAACACAGAGAACTTGCCTCCACCATGCCCTAGAGTCTTCATATTGTCATTCACCAGCTTTTCCATATAAGCCATCTTATCGTCCCAGTCTAGAAGAGGGCAAAGACCAGGTCATTTCCATGGTGTGCTGGGATCCCCCACTGCTTACAGTAAATGGGCACTGCAAGGGGGCCATGTAAGGCTGTGGGAGCCACATGTGAATGCACAAGCCCAAACTGCACAGGGGCCTGGGGAGCTCTGGGCTGGCTCCTGGTCACTCTCCACCCTCTTTGCAGGCCCTGTGACACATCCCCGGTCAGCCCAGGGCCCATGGGCGCTCTCTCCCGCCCCCAGTGGAAACCCTCCCTAAGTACCCTGGGGAAAACCATCCCCAGCGCTTCCCGGGGAGCAGGGAGCGCTGTCCCGGGAAAGGGGAGCCAGGCTGCCGGCTCACCTGCTCCCCGCGCTTGCAGCGGAGCAGACTGGGCAGCCCTGGCAGGCAGGGCCACGGCCAGGAGGAGCAGGAGGAAGAGGCGCAGAGCAAGGGCCATGGTGCCTTGCCCTCTGCCAGTCCCGCAGCTCTTGCTGCCACCGCTGTCCTGACACCGCTGTCCCAATGTCAGCACCACTGCTGCCACTGCCACTGCTGCTGCCGCAACAGTTGTGCTCAAGCACTGACTGCTCGCTCCTTGTGCTGCTGTGCAACCACGGGGCTCTGGCACCTCTGTGACCTCAGAGCCTGCTGTGACCTCATGGCCAGGGTGGAGTTGTGTGGGCACTGGGATCTGCCTTCTTTGGCAGGGAGCTGCTCTGTCCAAGGGCTGTGACACAGTCCCAGCCCAGCTGATCTCACAGGCTGGGCCATGAAGGGATGGAGAGCAGCCCTGCCAAGAAGGACTTGGGGGTGCTGCAAGATGAGAGGCTGCACATGAGCCAGCCATGTGCATCCAAAGGAGAGTGCCCAGCAGCTTGAAGGAGGTGATTCCACCCCTCTGCTCTGGTGAGACCCCACCTGGAGTACTGTGGAAGAGGTTTTACAGGGACCTCTGTGAGTCATTGAGAAGTTTGATAAGAGGATCCATGTTTAGCCCTGAAAGAATCCCTACCAAGGTTGTTGACATAGAAACCAAGAAAGAAAGAAGGATAAATAAGATAAATCTGGAACTGCCTATTCCAAGAAGCACTTTGCTTGTCTCTCATGACCAGTGAGTAAAGTGCAAACTTATGAGCTTTGTAAGAATGCAGAACAAGCATGCATGCTAGAATAAAAACAGGGTTTGAAGCCTTCTGGAAACGGAGTGTGTTGCTTTGTACTGTCTCCATCTCTACCACGACAGAGTACTGCATCCAGCTCTGGGCTCCCCACACAGGAAGGCCATGGTCCTGTTGGATCTAGTCCAGAGGAGGGACAAAATGCTCTGAGGGCTGGAGCCCTTCTGCTTTGGAGACAGGCTGGGAGAGCTGGTGGCGTTCAGCCTGGAAGAGAGCAGACTCAAGGGAGACCTGATTGCTGCCTTTCAGTACCTGAAGGGGGCTTGTAAAAGAGATGGGACAGAACTTGTAGTAGAGCCTTTTGTGAGCAGAGCGAGGGGGAATGGCTTTAGTCCAAAAGACGGTCCATTCAGACTGGACAAAAGAAACCCATTCTTTCACTGTAGGGTTTGAAAGCCTGACACAGGTTGCCCAGAGAGGTGGACATCCATCCCTGCAAACATTCAAGCTCACGCTCTGAGCAACCTGACCTACTTAAAGGTGTCCCTGCTCAGTGCAGGGCATTGGACTAGATGGCCTTTAAATGTCCCTTCCAAGCCAAGCCATTCTGTGTTCCTGGGCACTATCAAAGCAGTGCTGGATTAGTGCTGGGGTGATTATGTGGCACCTGTATTTTGGTAGTTGGGTCCTTTAGCAATTGGCCCTGAGAGCATTCATGGTCTGGGCAGTGAAGTCTGCAAACAACAGACAGTGTGCTCAAGGAGAAACAGGGGAGGAACACTGCTGTAGCTCAGATAAATGCCAGCATTTTGCTGCCCATTCCTAGTTAAGAAATAAAGGAATGTCCTGAAGATCCCTTCATGTGGGTGCATTATTGGCTGTATCAGTACTTGTGTTCTGCAAAACAGGGAATTTGCTACAACTTCTTGCCCCATTTATCACTGAATGAAACTCAAATCCTGCATTGCTCCTTGTCTACTTGCTTCCAAGTCAAGGCAAATTTTGTTCATGATTGAGTGGGACATATTCACCTGTTCACAAGCAAATTCTTCTTGCCATTCACACAGAGGCAAGATTGTTTTGTGGATTTGCTCTAATCGGACAGGAATTAAGGCCTACCTGTCACTAGAACTAAAGCTGATGCATTAGGTTGCAAAGTCTTGAGTAATTTGGCCTGGTGACTGGCATTGTAGAGAGTTGTTCTGGAATTAAATGACACTTGAAGACACGTGTAGTCTACCATATTTCTGGCATACTAGAAGTGAAAAAAAAACCTTTGAAACATGATTTTATCCTTTTTTCCTCCTCCTCCTCCCAGGAATTTCAATGTCTGAGGTCTAAGCTCTTCAGCTGCCTCACAAACATTGTTTTAATTCAGACAGGCATCCATGCCTTGAGCCACAAATCATGACTGTGGCTGTGAAGCTTGAAGCAATGTAGGTTTATAGCACTAAAAGTAATAATGCATTCCCAGGTTAAGCCAAGTATTTCCCAAGTAACTCTACCTATCCTCAGGGATGTTTCATAAAGGATCATTGTAAAAGCTGGGAATCAGGAGAAAGAGTGTCATCAAAATTAAAAAGACAGGTTTCTGAGATCTTTATATTCCTATAAAAAGAGATTCAAAATTGTTCATATATGGAACATTGACTAAGAAGTGAATGACAGATTGTCAAAGTAATTGGGGAAAAAAATACCATAAGTAAAACTATGTTTACATGTAGATAATAAGTAAACCACCTTGCTAAGAAAAAAACCAGACCTGCCAATACTAAAACCAATAAGGCTGTTTCATCTGTCTCAATACAAAAAAAAAAAAAAACACTGAAAAGAATCAGAGGTCATTAAGACGATTAGTATATACAGGAAATTCCAGGGATTGGGAAAAAATGAAGCAAACTGTAGAGTGCAATTCCCAGAGTTAACCTGGAATTTATTGGTGGATTTGTTGCAAAATTTCTGAGAGCAGACTGGAAAAGCATAGGGGCTGGTCAGCCCATGGGTGGGCATTTAGAGCAGTGTGAGGGCTGTTTCTGAGACCAACTGCAGGGAAGAAGAGCAGCAGACAATCACTGGGACAATCTCTTTGCTGGCTGTGGAGTTTTTGTCAGTCAGTTCCCTGTGGCTGGGGGAGCTGTCACGGGGCAGGGAGGGCCAGGGCTGGCAGTGGCTGCTCAGGGATGGCTTTGGCCCGTGTCCCTCCAAGCAGCCACTGCCCAAGCAGCTGCGCTGCCCCCGGGCTCTCCTCCCGGCCTGCTGGGCTTTGTTGGGTGGCACAGCCTGTGCCAAGGGGCAGCAAGGTGCCTGCAGGCCCCAGCTCTGGGGCAAACGGAGAACGTCCTGCTCGCATCCACCATGCTGCCAGCTCAGCAGAGCAGCACAGCACGGGCTGATGCTCCCCATTGCTCCCAGAGGTGCAGCCGGCCCCACCACACGTGTTCCTGATTCCCAGGAGGGGTGTGAAAAATGGCAATCACTTGTTTGTAAAATTGTAAAACTTTATTTTTAATAAATTGGTTATAAAAATAGCAATATCATTAGAGTGCTAAAAATTTGGGACAATTTGGATTAGGACAATAGGAGACAATAGAATGATAGAGTTACAGACATCTGGGTACCTATTTTCTGGGCAGCATAAGCCCGAAAAAGGACAGACATTAACAGAGGATTAACCCTTAAAAACAATAACCTTTTGCATATTCGTGCATCTCGTATATGATGCATAACTTCCATTCAAACAGAGGATTTTGTCTGGTCCTCGTCAACTTCTCCCTCTTAATCCTAACCGGCTTCCTGAGGGCTGAGCGACGCAGGAAGAAGTTAGTTTCTTCTGCTAGGAGAGCAATACATTCTTTTTCTCTGACAAATTGCAGTGTTCTATGGCTGCTATATTAGCAAAAAGCCAATCATAAAATACATATTTCTCAGAGGACCTTGGAATGGTTTGCTGTTGGGGAACACTCTGTTTGCATGGGATAAGGGCAAGTTTGACGTTCTATTGATGCTGGAAAGGATTTGGAAGCACTCAACACAGCCCTGACTGAGAGCTTCCCTGTTGCAGTGCATGTTTTTGATTGTAATGCGGTCCTAGTAGTCAGTTTTATGACACCCCCTTATTTGGTATTGTTATACCACATTTTATTGCCAATGGGTTGTTCCTTCCCCCCCCGCCCCCCCCCCCCCCCCCGTGTTGTTGGCTTTCCCCTACTTGGCCATCTCCCCAGAGTCCTGCCCTTTTGTTCCCTGTTCCTCCTCCCATTCAATGTCAATCCCTCCCCAATCCTGCCCCTTTCTCTAGAAACTTCCCTGTCCATTTGGGATGCTTTGAAACTCTATTGGTTTGTTTAAGTTGTCCTCCTCCCCTCTAATCCCCTATTGGTTTAAACAATGTATTCCCCGCCTTGTGTTCCACCCTCAGTTTCTCCCAACTGGCTAAAGACTGTATCCTCCCCAGGCACCTCCGCAGTTTGGAAATCAGTGTAGGCCTTTAATTCAGTGTATTTCTGTCGCTGACACTGCGGGGAATAAACATACAGAAGACCTCTCCCTGTTCCTTGTCCCTACCACCGCGCACTCCACCCGTGCTGTAAAGCAGCCGTGCCCTACAGCCAAACCCCAGAGTTGACAGTTTTCTGGGGGCGGCCCACTCTGGGTGTTGGTGTTGGCAGCTAGTCGGGCTGAGGAAATCGGGCACTGCAGCACTTCGCGAATGGGCTGTTCTGTTGCAATAAAGAAATGGAGCTGTCAGCCCAGTGTCCGGGTGGCAGCAGCAGCAAAGCCCACCCGGCAGCAGCGCTGGCTGAGCTCCATGGCCAGGAGCAGCCGTGGATGCCCATGGTGTGGGCAGGCAGGAGTCAGGCAGGGGCTGCTGTGACCAGCGGTGGGGACCCGAGGGCTGGGGGAGTCCATGCTGAGCGTCCCTGGGCTGAGGGCACATTGCCTTCTGGGGGATGACCTGGGCCTGAACCTCATGAGGCACAATGTGATATTTTGGGATCTGTGCTCAGAGGTGAAGGGGTCCCTCATGAGGCACACAGTGATATTTTGGGGTCCCTGCTGAGGGGTGAAGGGATCCCTCATGAGGCACACATGGATATTTTCGGGTCCATACCGAGGGGTGCAGGGATCCCTCAGGAATCACAAAGGAGTATTGACGGCCTCTCCTAAGGTGTGCAGGCACCCCTCATGAGGTGTGCAGCGAGGTTACATTTGAGGGGGTTTTTACTCTTCTCAGCACAGCAAAGGGTCACTTGGCCGAGGTTTTGCAAAGCTGGGAGAAAGCCTCTTGCAAAGCCTTGGGCCTGTCTGCGGGCACAGCGGGCGGGCGGAGCCCATCCCCTGGGGCCAGGCCGGGCCGGGCCAGGCTCGGGCCCCGGCAGGGAAGGGCCGTGGCCCTGGGCTCTGATGAGGCTGCTGAGCTCCCCCCTGGCCCTGTGCTATAGCCCAACACATTTACAGCCGGAGCCATGCAAGGAGTCCTGCCAAGAGCAAATTGTTCTAATGTTCTCTCTAGGACAAAAAAGAGCAAACCAACCCGACTGATAGGTGAGGAAAGAGAATTCAAGTTCACTTAAAGCGCTGCTCAGTTCAGGGTTGCCTTTCGTTTGACTGAGCTGATGGTAAGAACTATTTTCTCACATATGGTGGCGTTTCTCTGCAAACAGGCTTTGATGAGAAATTTCTGACCGCATTTGCTTTTGCTCTTTAAGATAAGTCACGAACATGAGTAGCTTTGTTGAGGAATGGAGAATTGTTTGTAGCTCAGGAGGAACCTTACATTTTAGCACAGGAAGAAGGTAAGGCACAGGTTTAAAGGCTTTCTCCTCCTGGAGTGACACACTTTCAGAGGAGTCTGTGAGGAGAAGTCCCCTCAGCCACTGCCAGGGCTATGTGCCTCCTCTGCAGGCTCAGTATTCTGGGAGTTCCACGAGCCTCAGCTGCCAGTGAATATTCTTCTGAATATTTCTTGTTGTGCAGTGCAGAGGAAGAATATTTGGTGCTAGATTCCCCTCTGGGCTTTGAGGTAAATCTCAGTAATGCTGGTGATTTTTTTGTCCAGATGAACTTTTTATGGATAGAAAGGAAAAAGGGAAGAAGTATCGTGGAAAATTAATTCCTCAAAATGTGAGCGGCCAAATCGCACTAAAAATGAAATCAGAACTGAAGAATGTTTTTATTTCTTTTCCCTTGACAGGTAAGGCAAAACATGCAGTGCTAATAAAGTCTTTAAGAGATGCAACGAGCACCCAACTGTATGAAAATGAAAGAGGTAAAGGATGAGAAAGGGCATGGGAAGAATCTTCAGCCCTTCCTGTTGAAGGTCCAAGAGTATGAAAACGGACTCTGGCTGTTGCCCGTAGGTAACACGGGCTAATTGTAGAGGAGGGCAGGTGCCCAAGCTGTTGGTGGCCCAAGCCCTGCGTGGCTAGCCCAGTTGAAGTCCTAGTTGGACCAGGGCGGCGGGCTCGGGAGGGGTGGAGGTGGGGGGATCTCGGGAGGCTTCCGCTTCAAGGCCGGGCTGGGGGGCCGTGGGGGAGGCACGGAGGGTTGGTGCTCTGCTTTCTTGGGCAACTCCTGCTGCCGAGGCCTCGGGTGAGAGCTGTCAAAGGCGACGGTCTCTGGGCTCTCTGGGGGAGAGGGAGAGGCACGCCTTCTCGGCCGGGATGCTGGAGCGGCGGCAGCGCGACTGTGGAGAGAGGAGGTGGCTGAGGGCCCAGGTGCCAGTGGCACACAGGGAGCCTCCTGCACAGCAGGGCCCAGAGCTGGCAAGGCTCCCCAGCACAGCTGGAGCTGCTGGCACAGCTTGGCCCAGCTGCACAGCTGCCCCTCAAGGCCCCGGCGAGCAGGACACAGCTCTGGGCAGGCTCCGTGGCCAGGAGTGGGCCCCGGAGCACCTCTGCCATTCAAGGGCAATCTCGTCCCTGCTCTTTCTCCTCCCCACCGTGCTTTGCCTCTGCCCTGTGTCCCCGGGGCTGCTCTGGGCCAGGCAGCCTCAGTGGGAGCCAGCACTGGCTGCAGCCCCAGCGGGCACCCCAGGACAAGGCCCAGCAATTAGGAGGCCAATGAAAGCTCTGAGCAGCAGCAGGACCCTCAGCACAGTTAGTTGGACAACCATGGACTGGCCACAACTCCACAGCAGCATTTCTGTTCCCTGAATGTTCTTGACTATGTGCAGCCTATAAAGAAGCTAGAGGGTAGAGATGGGCCAACACTTACCGTTTCTTTCCCTTCCACAACCGGAACCCCGCATAGCACAGTCCCACGGAAATTGGCACAGTGAACAGTGTCACTACCGTGCCTATCATGCAGGACCTGCGCACGTCCTGGGGGCAGATAATTCTCGGTGTTTTCCGTGGATTCTGGGCGTTTGTGTCTGACATGCCAAGCACTTCTGTGGGAGCAATGAGGAGCGTCAGCCCGTGCTGTGCTGCACTACTGAGCTGGCAGCACGGTGGATGCAGGCAGGACGTTCTCGGTTTCCCCCAGAGCTGGGGCCTGCAGGCACCTTGCCGCCCCTTGGCACAGGCTGTGCCACCCAACGAAGCCCAGCAGGCCGGGAGGAGAGCCCGGGGGCAGCGCAGCTGCTTGGGCAGTGGCTGCTTGGAGGGACACGGGCCAAAGCCATCCCTGAGCAGCCACTGCCAGCAGCCCTGGCCCTCCCTGCCCCGTGGCAGCTCCCCCAGCCCCAGGGCACAGAGTCAGGCCCTGTCAGGACCCAGTGCAGCCCCTGCCCAGTCGGGAGCCAAGGCTGGCTCTGGCCCTGGGCTGGCAGCAGGGCTCCCGCTCGGGGCTGCTCCTGTGCCTTGGGCCTCTGGGCACTCAGAGCCAGCTCCAGAGCAGCTGCAGAGGGAGCGATGTTGGTGCACGAGTCCTCTTTCCCCGGGGCTGTGGACGAGCTCCAGAGGCTCCTCCAGCTTTGGCTGCTGCCGGGCTGGGCAAGGGCAGGCCCTGGGGAAAAGAGCTGACGCCACAGAGCCCCACCAAGGGCTGCGCCTGGTGGAGCAATTATCCCCTGTACCTGTGCCCATGTCTGGCATCTCCTCCTTTCCTGCATCAGTGGCTGGCACAAAGCCATTGCTTCCTACAGGATATGGCCCCACCTGCATGGACTTTTGCTCCATCGCTTGAGAAAGGAAAAAGGACAGCTGGGTCAGATGGAACCATTGCAGGAGGTGGCAACTTCAGGAGACAATACTTGTCAAGTCGTGGATAAGGATCAGGAAAATGGCCAGGTTATTGGGGCTGGGCCAGGGCCCTCCCTGACTGAAAAAGCCCCTACACCTGATCTGACTGGAGATTAGGAAATTGCAGGGGATCTCAGGGCATCTATGGCTCGTGGTGCAGTTTGGGCTGCCTGTGAACTGATGCCAAATGCCTTCCTGCAGAGGCTGGGGAGAAGCTGCAGCCAGGCCAGGCTGGCAAACAGCCCTGCAGGGCGTGGAAGCAGCAGCGGGGCAGCAAGGCTGCCATGGATCCCTTCCCGCTATGCCGGGCACGGCGTGTCCAGATGTGCAGCCAAAGCCCCCGGCTGCTGAGCCCCATGACAAGGCAGAGGGAAATGCACCCACCACGGCGTCTCTCCAGGTCATTCAGCATCTGCTCCAGATGTTTCGCTGCCTCCAAGGATTTCATGTCTCCTATGTCTCGGTTCTTCCATTTAGGAGGACCTTAATGGGAAGTTCCATTTCTCCTTCAGGCCCAAGTGGCAGTGAGAGCACCTGCGTGATTGGTGCCCTCCAAGGCACTCCCGCAGCTCGGCCTTCCACTCAGGAGCAGGGCCAGGGGCACCTCGTGCCTGCAGTGGCCCCACACTGGGATGGAAGGAGCCCCTTGTGGGGCAGTCGGGGCAGAAAGGACTCCCTGGAGCTGCTGCAGCTCCAAACCCAGCCCCAGGCAGGGCCAGGGCTTGGCAGTGGCAGCAGGAGCACCTCAGGCTCCCTGGGGCCAGCAAAGGAGCTGAGAGAGGCTCAGCCCCAGGGCACAGCCCTGGGCCCGGCCCCTTCCCTCTCTGCTCTTCTCTGTGGCTGCACAGAGCACACAGAAGGACACACTGGCATTGAATACGGGAGGAGGATGGACAGCTAAATGATCCTTCCTCCCACTGACAGCGATCCTGTGGGATCACAGAAGGGAGCAGGGCAAGATTTCCAGATTCTTTAAAGCCAGAGATTGTGTTAAGGGACAGGGCTCATGACTGAGCCCTTGCCACATGGACACTGATTATTTTTCAGGAAAGGAACACAGAGAACTTGCCTCCACCATGCCCTAGAGTCTTCATATTGTCATTCACCAGCTTTTCCATATAAGCCATCTTATCGTCCCAGTCTAGAAGAGGGCAAAGACCAGGTCATTTCCACGGTGTGCTGGGATCCCCCACTGCTTACAGTAAATGGGCACTGCAAGGGGGCCATGTAAGGCTGTGGGAGCCACATGTGAATGCACAAGCCCAAACTGCACAGGGGCCTGGGGAGCTCTGGGCTGGCTCCTGGTCACTCTCCACCCTCTTTGCAGGCCCTGTGACACATCCCCGGTCAGCCCAGGGCCCATGGGCACTCTCTCCCGCCCCCAGTGGAAACCCTCCCTAAATACCCTGGGGAAAACCATCCCCAGCGCTTCCCGGGGAGCAGGGAGCGCTGTCCCGGGAAAGGGGAGCCAGGCTGCCGGCTCACCTGCTCCCCGCGCTTGCAGCGGAGCAGCCTGGGCAGCCCTGGCAGGCAGGGCCACGGCCAGGAGGAGCAGGAGGAAGAGGCGCAGAGCAAGGGCCATGGTGCCTTGCCCTCTGCCAGTCCCGCAGCTCTTGCTGCCACCGCTGTCCTGACACCGCTGTCCCAATGTCAGCACCACTGCTGCCACTGCCACTGCTGCTGCCGCAACAGTTGTGCTCAAGCACTGACTGCTCGCTCCTTGTGCTGCTGTGCAAGCACGGGGCTCTGGCACCTCTGTGACCTCAGAGCCTGCTGTGACCTCATGGCCAGGGTGGAGTTGTGTGGGCACTGGGATCTGCCTTCTTTGGCAGGGAGCTGCTCTGTCCAAGGGCTGTGACACAGTCCCAGCCCAGCTGATCTCACAGGCTGGGCCATGAAGGGATGGAGAGCAGCCCTGCCAAGAAGGACTTGGGGGTGCTGCAAGATGAGAGGCTGCACATGAGCCAGCCATGTGCATCCAAAGGAGAGTGCCCAGCAGCTTGAAGGAGGTGATTCCACCCCTCTGCTCTGGTGAGACCCCACCTGGAGTACTGTGGAAGAGGTTTTACAGGGACCTCTGTGAGTCATTGAGAAGTTTGATAAGAGGATCCATGTTTAGCCCTGAAAGAATCCCTACCAAGGTTGTTGACATAGAAACCAAGAAAGAAAGAAGGATAAATAAGATAAATCTGGAACTGCCTATTCCAAGAAGCACTTTGCTTGTCTCTCATGACCAGTGAGTAAAGTGCAAACTTATGAGCTTTGTAAGAATGCAGAACAAGCATGCATGCTAGAATAAAAACAGGGTTTGAAGCCTTCTGGAAACGGAGTGTGTTGCTTTGTACTGTCTCCATCTCTACCACGACAGAGTACTGCATCCAGCTCTGGGCTCCCCACACAGGAAGGCCATGGTCCTGTTGGATCTAGTCCAGAGGAGGGACAAAATGCTCTGAGGGCTGGAGCCCTTCTGCTTTGGAGACAGGCTGGGAGAGCTGGTGGCGTTCAGCCTGGAAGAGAGCAGACTCAAGGGAGACCTGATTGCTGCCTTTCAGTACCTGAAGGGGGCTTGTAAAAGAGATGGGACAGAACTTGTAGTAGAGCCTTTTGTGAGCAGAGCGAGGGGGAATGGCTTTAGTCCAAAAGACGGTCCATTCAGACTGGACAAAAGAAACCCATTCTTTCACTGTAGGGTTTGAAAGCCTGACACAGGTTGCCCAGAGAGGTGGACATCCATCCCTGCAAACATTCAAGCTCACGCTCTGAGCAACCTGACCTACTTAAAGGTGTCCCTGCTCAGTGCAGGGCATTGGACTAGATGGCCTTTAAATGTCCCTTCCAAGCCAAGCCATTCTGTGTTCCTGGGCACTATCAAAGCAGTGCTGGATTAGTGCTGGGGTGATTATGTGGCACCTGTATTTTGGTAGTTGGGTCCTTTAGCAATTGGCCCTGAGAGCATTCATGGTCTGGGCAGTGAAGTCTGCAAACAACAGACAGTGTGCTCAAGGAGAAACAGGGGAGGAACACTGCTGTAGCTCAGATAAATGCCAGCATTTTGCTGCCCATTCCTAGTTAAGAAATAAAGGAATGTCCTGAAGATCCCTTCATGTGGGTGCATTATTGGCTGTATCAGTACTTGTGTTCTGCAAAACAGGGAATTTGCTACAACTTCTTGCCCCATTTATCACTGAATGAAACTCAAATCCTGCATTGCTCCTTGTCTACTTGCTTCCAAGTCAAGGCAAATTTTGTTCATGATTGAGTGGGACATATTCACCTGTTCACAAGCAAATTCTTCTTGCCATTCACACAGAGGCAAGATTGTTTTGTGGATTTGCTCTAATCGGACAGGAATTAAGGCCTACCTGTCACTAGAACTAAAGCTGATGCATTAGGTTGCAAAGTCTTGAGTAATTTGGCCTGGTGACTGGCATTGTAGAGAGTTGTTCTGGAATTAAATGACACTTGAAGACACGTGTAGTCTACCATATTTCTGGCATACTAGAAGTGAAAAAAAAACCTTTGAAACATGATTTTATCCTTTTTTCCTCCTCCTCCTCCCAGGAATTTCAATGTCTGAGGTCTAAGCTCTTCAGCTGCCTCACAAACATTGTTTTAATTCAGACAGGCATCCATGCCTTGAGCCACAAATCATGACTGTGGCTGTGAAGCTTGAAGCAATGTAGGTTTATAGCACTAAAAGTAATAATGCATTCCCAGGTTAAGCCAAGTATTTCCCAAGTAACTCTACCTATCCTCAGGGATGTTTCAAAAAGGATCATTGTAAAAGCTGGGAATCAGGAGAAAGAGTGTCATCAAAATTAAAAAGACAGGTTTCTGAGATCTTTATATTCCTATAAAAAGAGATTCAAAATTGTTCATATATGGAACATTGACTAAGAAGTGAATGACAGATTGTCAAAGTAATTGGGGAAAAAAATACCATAAGTAAAACTATGTTTACATGTAGATAATAAGTAAACCACCTTGCTAAGAAAAAAACCAGACCTGCCAATACTAAAACCAATAAGGCTGTTTCATCTGTCTCAATACAAAAAAAAAAAAAAAACACTGAAAAGAATCAGAGGTCATTAAGACGATTAGTATATACAGGAAATTCCAGGGATTGGGAAAAAATGAAGCAAACTGTAGAGTGCAATTCCCAGAGTTAACCTGGAATTTATTGGTGGATTTGTTGCAAAATTTCTGAGAGCAGACTGGAAAAGCATAGGGGCTGGTCAGCCCATGGGTGGGCATTTAGAGCAGTGTGAGGGCTGTTTCTGAGACCAACTGCAGGGAAGAAGAGCAGCAGACAATCACTGGGACAATCTCTTTGCTGGCTGTGGAGTTTTTGTCAGTCAGTTCCCTGTGGCTGGGGGAGCTGTCACGGGGCAGGGAGGGCCAGGGCTGGCAGTGGCTGCTCAGGGATGGCTTTGGCCCGTGTCCCTCCAAGCAGCCACTGCCCAAGCAGCTGCGCTGCCCCCGGGCTCTCCTCCCGGCCTGCTGGGCTTTGTTGGGTGGCACAGCCTGTGCCAAGGGGCAGCAAGGTGCCTGCAGGCCCCAGCTCTGGGGCAAACGGAGAACGTCCTGCTCGCATCCACCATGCTGCCAGCTCAGCAGAGCAGCACAGCACGGGCTGATGCTCCCCATTGCTCCCAGAGGTGCAGCCGGCCCCACCACACGTGTTCCTGATTCCCAGGAGGGGTGTGAAAAATGGCAATCACTTGTTTGTAAAATTGTAAAACTTTATTTTTAATAAATTGGTTATAAAAATAGCAATATCATTAGAGTGCTAAAAATTTGGGACAATTTGGATTAGGACAATAGGAGACAATAGAATGATAGAGTTACAGACATCTGGGTACCTATTTTCTGGGCAGCATAAGCCCGAAAAAGGACAGACATTAACAGAGGATTAACCCTTAAAAACAATAACCTTTTGCATATTCGTGCATCTCGTATATGATGCATAACTTCCATTCAAACAGAGGATTTTGTCTGGTCCTCGTCAACTTCTCCCTCTTAATCCTAACCGGCTTCCTGAGGGCTGAGCGACGCAGGAAGAAGTTAGTTTCTTCTGCTAGGAGAGCAATACATTCTTTTTCTCTGACAAATTGCAGTGTTCTATGGCTGCTATATTAGCAAAAAGCCAATCATAAAATACATATTTCTCAGAGGACCTTGGAATGGTTTGCTGTTGGGGAACACTCTGTTTGCATGGGATAAGGGCAAGTTTGACGTTCTATTGATGCTGGAAAGGATTTGGAAGCACTCAACACAGCCCTGACTGAGAGCTTCCCTGTTGCAGTGCATGTTTTTGATTGTAATGCGGTCCTAGTAGTCAGTTTTATGACACCCCCTTATTTGGTATTGTTATACCACATTTTATTGCCAATGGGTTGTTCCTTCCCCCCCCGCCCCCCCCCCCCCCCCCCGTGTTGTTGGCTTTCCCCTACTTGGCCATCTCCCCAGAGTCCTGCCCTTTTGTTCCCTGTTCCTCCTCCCATTCAATGTCAATCCCTCCCCAATCCTGCCCCTTTCTCTAGAAACTTCCCTGTCCATTTGGGATGCTTTGAAACTCTATTGGTTTGTTTAAGTTGTCCTCCTCCCCTCTAATCCCCTATTGGTTTAAACAATGTATTCCCCGCCTTGTGTTCCACCCTCAGTTTCTCCCAACTGGCTAAAGACTGTATCCTCCCCAGGCACCTCCGCAGTTTGGAAATCAGTGTAGGCCTTTAATTCAGTGTATTTCTGTCGCTGACACTGCGGGGAATAAACATACAGAAGACCTCTCCCTGTTCCTTGTCCCTACCACCGCGCACTCCACCCGTGCTGTAAAGCAGCCGTGCCCTACAGCCAAACCCCAGAGTTGACAGTTTTCTGGGGGCGGCCCACTCTGGGTGTTGGTGTTGGCAGCTAGTCGGGCTGAGGAAATCGGGCACTGCAGCACTTCGCGAATGGGCTGTTCTGTTGCAATAAAGAAATGGAGCTGTCAGCCCAGTGTCCGGGTGGCAGCAGCAGCAAAGCCCACCCGGCAGCAGCGCTGGCTGAGCTCCATGGCCAGGAGCAGCCGTGGATGCCCATGGTGTGGGCAGGCAGGAGTCAGGCAGGGGCTGCTGTGACCAGCGGTGGGGACCCGAGGGCTGGGGGAGTCCATGCTGAGCGTCCCTGGGCTGAGGGCACATTGCCTTCTGGGGGATGACCTGGGCCTGAACCTCATGAGGCACAATGTGATATTTTGGGATCTGTGCTCAGAGGTGAAGGGGTCCCTCATGAGGCACACAGTGATATTTTGGGGTCCCTGCTGAGGGGTGAAGGGATCCCTCATGAGGCACACATGGATATTTTCGGGTCCATACCGAGGGGTGCAGGGATCCCTCAGGAATCACAAAGGAGTATTGACGGCCTCTCCTAAGGTGTGCAGGCACCCCTCATGAGGTGTGCAGCGAGGTTACATTTGAGGGGGTTTTTACTCTTCTCAGCACAGCAAAGGGTCACTTGGCCGAGGTTTTGCAAAGCTGGGAGAAAGCCTCTTGCAAAGCCTTGGGCCTGTCTGCGGGCACAGCGGGCGGGCGGAGCCCATCCCCTGGGGCCAGGCCGGGCCGGGCCAGGCTCGGGCCCCGGCAGGGAAGGGCCGTGGCCCTGGGCTCTGATGAGGCTGCTGAGCTCCCCCCTGGCCCTGTGCTATAGCCCAACACATTTACAGCCGGAGCCATGCAAGGAGTCCTGCCAAGAGCAAATTGTTCTAATGTTCTCTCTAGGACAAAAAAGAGCAAACCAACCCGACTGATAGGTGAGGAAAGAGAATTCAAGTTCACTTAAAGCGCTGCTCAGTTCAGGGTTGCCTTTCGTTTGACTGAGCTGATGCTAAGAACTATTTTCTCACATATGGTGGCGTTTCTCTGCAAACAGGCTTTGATGAGAAATTTCTGACCGCATTTGCTTTTGCTCTTTAAGATAAGTCACGAACATGAGTAGCTTTGTTGAGGAATGGAGAATTGTTTGTAGCTCAGGAGGAACCTTACATTTTAGCACAGGAAGAAGGTAAGGCACAGGTTTAAAGGCTTTCTCCTCCTGGAGTGACACACTTTCAGAGGAGTCTGTGAGGAGAAGTCCCCTCAGCCACTGCCAGGGCTATGTGCCTCCTCTGCAGGCTCAGTATTCTGGGAGTTCCACGAGCCTCAGCTGCCAGTGAATATTCTTCTGAATATTTCTTGTTGTGCAGTGCAGAGGAAGAATATTTGGTGCTAGATTCCCCTCTGGGCTTTGAGGTAAATCTCAGTAATGCTGGTGATTTTTTTGTCCAGATGAACTTTTTATGGATAGAAAGGAAAAAGGGAAGAAGTATCGTGGAAAATTAATTCCTCAAAATGTGAGCGGCCAAATCGCACTAAAAATGAAATCAGAACTGAAGAATGTTTTTATTTCTTTTCCCTTGACAGGTAAGGCAAAACATGCAGTGCTAATAAAGTCTTTAAGAGATGCAACGAGCACCCAACTGTATGAAAATGAAAGAGGTAAAGGATGAGAAAGGGCATGGGAAGAATCTTCAGCCCTTCCTGTTGAAGGTCCAAGAGTATGAAAACGGACTCTGGCTGTTGCCCGTAGGTAACACGGGCTAATTGTAGAGGAGGGCAGGTGCCCAAGCTGTTGGTGGCCCAAGCCCTGCGTGGCTAGCCCAGTTGAAGTCCTAGTTGGACCAGGGCGGCGGGCTCGGGAGGGGTGGAGGTGGGGGGATCTCGGGAGGCTTCCGCTTCAAGGCCGGGCTGGGGGGCCGTGGGGGAGGCACGGAGGGTTGGTGCTCTGCTTTCTTGGGCAACTCCTGCTGCCGAGGCCTCGGGTGAGAGCTGTCAAAGGCGACGGTCTCTGGGCTCTCTGGGGGAGAGGGAGAGGCACGCCTTCTCGGCCGGGATGCTGGAGCGGCGGCAGCGCGACTGTGGAGAGAGGAGGTGGCTGAGGGCCCAGGTGCCAGTGGCACACAGGGAGCCTCCTGCACAGCAGGGCCCAGAGCTGGCAAGGCTCCCCAGCACAGCTGGAGCTGCTGGCACAGCTTGGCCCAGCTGCACAGCTGCCCCTCAAGGCCCCGGCGAGCAGGACACAGCTCTGGGCAGGCTCCGTGGCCAGGAGTGGGCCCCGGAGCACCTCTGCCATTCAAGGGCAATCTCGTCCCTGCTCTTTCTCCTCCCCACCGTGCTTTGCCTCTGCCCTGTGTCCCCGGGGCTGCTCTGGGCCAGGCAGCCTCAGTGGGAGCCAGCACTGGCTGCAGCCCCAGCGGGCACCCCAGGACAAGGCCCAGCAATTAGGAGGCCAATGAAAGCTCTGAGCAGCAGCAGGACCCTCAGCACAGTTAGTTGGACAACCATGGACTGGCCACAACTCCACAGCAGCATTTCTGTTCCCTGAATGTTCTTGACTATGTGCAGCCTATAAAGAAGCTAGAGGGTAGAGATGGGCCAACACTTACCGTTTCTTTCCCTTCCACAACCGGAACCCCGCATAGCACAGTCCCACGGAAATTGGCACAGTGAACAGTGTCACTACCGTGCCTATCATGCAGGACCTGCGCACGTCCTGGGGGCAGATAATTCTCGGTGTTTTCCGTGGATTCTGGGCGTTTGTGTCTGACATGCCAAGCACTTCTGTGGGAGCAATGAGGAGCGTCAGCCCGTGCTGTGCTGCACTACTGAGCTGGCAGCACGGTGGATGCAGGCAGGACGTTCTCGGTTTCCCCCAGAGCTGGGGCCTGCAGGCACCTTGCCGCCCCTTGGCACAGGCTGTGCCACCCAACGAAGCCCAGCAGGCCGGGAGGAGAGCCCGGGGGCAGCGCAGCTGCTTGGGCAGTGGCTGCTTGGAGGGACACGGGCCAAAGCCATCCCTGAGCAGCCACTGCCAGCAGCCCTGGCCCTCCCTGCCCCGTGGCAGCTCCCCCAGCCCCAGGGCACAGAGTCAGGCCCTGTCAGGACCCAGTGCAGCCCCTGCCCAGTCGGGAGCCAAGGCTGGCTCTGGCCCTGGGCTGGCAGCAGGGCTCCCGCTCGGGGCTGCTCCTGTGCCTTGGGCCTCTGGGCACTCAGAGCCAGCTCCAGAGCAGCTGCAGAGGGAGCGATGTTGGTGCACGAGTCCTCTTTCCCCGGGGCTGTGGACGAGCTCCAGAGGCTCCTCCAGCTTTGGCTGCTGCCGGGCTGGGCAAGGGCAGGCCCTGGGGAAAAGAGCTGACGCCACAGAGCCCCACCAAGGGCTGCGCCTGGTGGAGCAATTATCCCCTGTACCTGTGCCCATGTCTGGCATCTCCTCCTTTCCTGCATCAGTGGCTGGCACAAAGCCATTGCTTCCTACAGGATATGGCCCCACCTGCATGGACTTTTGCTCCATCGCTTGAGAAAGGAAAAAGGACAGCTGGGTCAGATGGAACCATTGCAGGAGGTGGCAACTTCAGGAGACAATACTTGTCAAGTCGTGGATAAGGATCAGGAAAATGGCCAGGTTATTGGGGCTGGGCCAGGGCCCTCCCTGACTGAAAAAGCCCCTACACCTGATCTGACTGGAGATTAGGAAATTGCAGGGGATCTCAGGGCATCTATGGCTCGTGGTGCAGTTTGGGCTGCCTGTGAACTGATGCCAAATGCCTTCCTGCAGAGGCTGGGGAGAAGCTGCAGCCAGGCCAGGCTGGCAAACAGCCCTGCAGGGCGTGGAAGCAGCAGCGGGGCAGCAAGGCTGCCATGGATCCCTTCCCGCTATGCCGGGCACGGCGTGTCCAGATGTGCAGCCAAAGCCCCCGGCTGCTGAGCCCCATGACAAGGCAGAGGGAAATGCACCCACCACGGCGTCTCTCCAGGTCATTCAGCATCTGCTCCAGATGTTTCGCTGCCTCCAAGGATTTCATGTCTCCTATGTCTCGGTTCTTCCATTTAGGAGGACCTTAATGGGAAGTTCCATTTCTCCTTCAGGCCCAAGTGGCAGTGAGAGCACCTGCGTGATTGGTGCCCTCCAAGGCACTCCCGCAGCTCGGCCTTCCACTCAGGAGCAGGGCCAGGGGCACCTCGTGCCTGCAGTGGCCCCACACTGGGATGGAAGGAGCCCCTTGTGGGGCAGTCGGGGCAGAAAGGACTCCCTGGAGCTGCTGCAGCTCCAAACCCAGCCCCAGGCAGGGCCAGGGCTTGGCAGTGGCAGCAGGAGCACCTCAGGCTCCCTGGGGCCAGCAAAGGAGCTGAGAGAGGCTCAGCCCCAGGGCACAGCCCTGGGCCCGGCCCCTTCCCTCTCTGCTCTTCTCTGTGGCTGCACAGAGCACACAGAAGGACACACTGGCATTGAATACGGGAGGAGGATGGACAGCTAAATGATCCTTCCTCCCACTTACAGCGATCCTGTGGGATCACAGAAGGGAGCAGGGCAAGATTTCCAGATTCTTTAAAGCCAGAGATTGTGTTAAGGGACAGGGCTCATGACTGAGCCCTTGCCACATGGACACTGATTATTTTTCAGGAAAGGAACACAGAGAACTTGCCTCCACCATGCCCTAGAGTCTTCATATTGTCATTCACCAGCTTTTCCATATAAGCCATCTTATCGTCCCAGTCTAGAAGAGGGCAAAGACCAGGTCATTTCCACGGTGTGCTGGGATCCCCCACTGCTTACAGTAAATGGGCACTGCAAGGGGGCCATGTAAGGCTGTGGGAGCCACATGTGAATGCACAAGCCCAAACTGCACAGGGGCCTGGGGAGCTCTGGGCTGGCTCCTGGTCACTCTCCACCCTCTTTGCAGGCCCTGTGACACATCCCCGGTCAGCCCAGGGCCCATGGGCACTCTCTCCCGCCCCCAGTGGAAACCCTCCCTAAATACCCTGGGGAAAACCATCCCCAGCGCTTCCCGGGGAGCAGGGAGCGCTGTCCCGGGAAAGGGGAGCCAGGCTGCCGGCTCACCTGCTCCCCGCGCTTGCAGCGGAGCAGCCTGGGCAGCCCTGGCAGGCAGGGCCACGGCCAGGAGGAGCAGGAGGAAGAGGCGCAGAGCAAGGGCCATGGTGCCTTGCCCTCTGCCAGTCCCGCAGCTCTTGCTGCCACCGCTGTCCTGCCACCGCTGTCCCAATGTCAGCACCACTGCTGCCACTGCCACTGCTGCTGCCGCAACAGTTGTGCTCAAGCACTGACTGCTCGCTCCTTGTGCTGCTGTGCAACCACGGGGCTCTGGCACCTCTGTGACCTCAGAGCCTGCTGTGACCTCATGGCCAGGGTGGAGTTGTGTGGGCACTGGGATCTGCCTTCTTTGGCAGGGAGCTGCTCTGTCCAAGGGCTGTGACACAGTCCCAGCCCAGCTGATCTCACAGGCTGGGCCATGAAGGGATGGAGAGCAGCCCTGCCAAGAAGGACTTGGGGGTGCTGCAAGATGAGAGGCTGCACATGAGCCAGCCATGTGCATCCAAAGGAGAGTGCCCAGCAGCTTGAAGGAGGTGATTCCACCCCTCTGCTCTGGTGAGACCCCACCTGGAGTACTGTGGAAGAGGTTTTACAGGGACCTCTGTGAGTCATTGAGAAGTTTGATAAGAGGATCCATGTTTAGCCCTGAAAGAATCCCTACCAAGGTTGTTGACATAGAAACCAAGAAAGAAAGAAGGATAAATAAGATAAATCTGGAACTGCCTATTCCAAGAAGCACTTTGCTTGTCTCTCATGACCAGTGAGTAAAGTGCAAACTTATGAGCTTTGTAAGAATGCAGAACAAGCATGCATGCTAGAATAAAAACAGGGTTTGAAGCCTTCTGGAAACGGAGTGTGTTGCTTTGTACTGTCTCCATCTCTACCACGACAGAGTACTGCATCCAGCTCTGGGCTCCCCACACAGGAAGGCCATGGTCCTGTTGGATCTAGTCCAGAGGAGGGACAAAATGCTCTGAGGGCTGGAGCCCTTCTGCTTTGGAGACAGGCTGGGAGAGCTGGTGGCGTTCAGCCTGGAAGAGAGCAGACTCAAGGGAGACCTGATTGCTGCCTTTCAGTACCTGAAGGGGGCTTGTAAAAGAGATGGGACAGAACTTGTAGTAGAGCCTTTTGTGAGCAGAGCGAGGGGGAATGGTTTTAGTCCAAAAGACGGTCCATTCAGACTGGACAAAAGAAACCCATTCTTTCACTGTAGGGTTTGAAAGCCTGA
Organism: Zonotrichia albicollis; assembly: GCF_047830755.1. Lineage (NCBI taxonomy): Eukaryota > Metazoa > Chordata > Aves > Passeriformes > Passerellidae > Zonotrichia > Zonotrichia albicollis. Next base: position 81,296 of record NW_027428466.1, on the reverse strand, counting down.
CACAGGTTGCCCAGAGAGGTGGACATCCATCCCTGCAAACATTCAAGCTCACGCTCTGAGCAACCTGACCTACTTAAAGGTGTCCCTGCTCAGTGCAGGGCATTGGACTAGATGGCCTTTAAATGTCCCTTCCAAGCCAAGCCATTCTGTGTTCCTGGGCACTATCAAAGCAGTGCTGGATTAGTGCTGGGGTGATTATGTGGCACCTGTATTTTGGTAGTTGGGTCCTTTAGCAATTGGCCCTGAGAGCATTCATGGTCTGGGCAGTGAAGTCTGCAAACAACAGACAGTGTGCTCAAGGAGAAACAGGGGAGGAACACTGCTGTAGCTCAGATAAATGCCAGCATTTTGCTGCCCATTCCTAGTTAAGAAATAAAGGAATGTCCTGAAGATCCCTTCATGTGGGTGCATTATTGGCTGTATCAGTACTTGTGTTCTGCAAAACAGGGAATTTGCTACAACTTCTTGCCCCATTTATCACTGAATGAAACTCAAATCCTGCATTGCTCCTTGTCAACTTGCTTCCAAGTCAAGGCAAATTTTGTTCGTGATTGAGTGGGACATATTCACCTGTTCACAAGCAAATTCTTCTTGCCATTCACACAGAGGCAAGATTGTTTTGTGGATTTGCTCTAATCGGACAGGAATTAAGGCCTACCTGTCACTAGAACTAAAGCTGATGCATTAGGTTGCAAAGTCTTGAGTAATTTGGCCTGGTGACTGGCATTGTAGAGAGTTGTTCTGGAATTAAATGACACTTGAAGACACGTGTAGTCTACCATATTTCTGGCATACTAGAAGTGAAAAAAAAAACCTTTGAAACATGATTTTATCCTTTTTTCCTCCTCCTCCTCCTCCCAGGAATTTCAATGTCTGAGGTCTAAGCTCTTCAGCTGCCTCACAAACATTGTTTTAATTCAGACAGGCATCCATGCCTTGAGCCACAAATCATGACTGTGGCTGTGAAGCTTGAAGCAATGTAGGTTTATAGCACTAAAAGTAATAATGCATTCCCAGGTTAAGCCAAGTATTTCCCAAGTAACTCTACCTATCCTCAGGGATGTTTCATAAAGGATCATTGTAAAAGCTGGGAATCAGGAGAAAGAGTGTCATCAAAATTAAAAAGACAGGTTTCTGAGATCTTTATATTCCTATAAAAAGAGATTCAAAATTGTTCATATATGGAACATTGACTAAGAAGTGAATGACAGATTGCCAAAGTAATTGGGGAAAAAATTACCATAAGTAAAACTATGTTTACATGTAGATAATAAGTAAACCACCTTGCTAAGAAAAAAACCAGACCTGCCAATACTAAAACCAATAAGGCTGTTTCATCTGTCTCAATACAAAAAAAGAAAAACCACTGAAAAGAATCAGAGGTCATTAAGACAATTAGTATATACAGGAAATTCCAGGGATTGGGAAAAAATGAAGCAAACTGTAGAGTGCAATTCCCAGAGTTAACCTGGAATTTATTGGTGGATTTGTTGCAAAATTTCTGAGAGCAGACTGGAAAAGCATAGGGGCTGGTCAGCCCATGGGTGGGCATTTAGAGCAGTGTGAGGGCTGTTTCTGAGACCAACTGCAGGGAAGAAGTGCAGCAGACAATCACTGGGACAGTCTCTTTGCTGGCTGTGGAGTTTTTGTCAGTCAGTTCCCTGTGGCTGGGGGAGCTGTCACGGGGCAGGGAGGGCCAGGGCTGGCAGTGGCTGCTCAGGGATGGCTTTGGCCCGTGTCCCTCCAAGCAGCCACTGCCCAAGCAGCTGCGCTGCCCCCGGGCTCTCCTCCCGGCCTGCTGGGCTTCGTTGGGTGGCACAGCCTGTGCCAAGGGGCGGCAAGGTGCCTGCAGGCCCCAGCTCTGGGGCAAACGGAGAACGTCCTGCCCGCATCCACCATGCTGCCAGCTCAGCAGTGCAGCACAGCACGGGCTGACGCTCCACATTGCTCCCACAGGTGCAGCCGGCCCCACCACATGTGTTCCTGATTCCCAGGAGGGGTGTGAAAAATGGCAATCACTTGTTTGTAAAATTGTAAAACTTTATTTTTAATAAATTGGTTATAAAAATAGCAATATCATTAGAGTGCTAAAAATTTTGGACAATTTGGATTAGGACAATAGGAGACAATAGAATGATAGAGTTACAGACATCTGGGTACCTATTTTCTGGGCAGCATAAGCCCGAAAAAGGACAGACATTAACAGAGGATTAACCCTTAAAAACAATAACCTGTTGCATATTCGTGCATCTCGTATATGATGCATAACTTCCATTCAAACACAGGATTTTGTCTGGTCCTCGTCAACTTCTCCCTCTTAATCCTAACCGGCTTCCTGAGGGCTGAGCGACGCAGGAAGAAGTTAGTTTCTTCTGCTAGGAGAGCAATACATTCTTTTTCTCTGACAAATTGCAGTGTTCTATGGCTGCTATATTAGCAAAAAGCCAATCATAAAATACATATTTCTCAGAGGACCTTGGAATGGTTTGCTGTTGGGGAACACTCTGTTTGCATGGGATAAGGGCAAGTTTGACGTTCTATTGATGCTGGAAAGGATTTGGAAGCACTCAACACAGCCCTGACTGAGAGCATCCCTGTTGCAGTGCATGTTTTTGATTGTAATGCGGTCCTAGTAGTCAGTTTTATGACACCCCCTTATTTGGTATTGTTATACCACATTTTATTGCCAATGGGTTGTTCCTTCCCCCCCCGCCCCCCCCCCCGTGTTGTTGGCTTTCCCCTACTTGTCCATCTCCCCAAAGTCCTGCCCTTTTGTTCCCTGTTCCTCCTCCCATTCAATGTCAATCCCTCCCCAATCCTGCCCCTTTCTCTAGAAACTTCCCTGTCCATTTGGGATGCTTTGAAACTCTATTGGTTTGTTTAAGTTGTCCTCCTCCCCTCTAATCCCCTATTGGTTTAAACAATGTATTCCCCGCCTTGTGTTCCACCCTCAGTTTCTCCCAACTGGCTAAAGACTGTATCCTCCCCAGGCACCTCCGCAGTTTGGAAATCAGTGTAGGCCTTTAATTCAGTGTATTTCTGTCGCTGACACTGCGGGGAATAAACATACAGAAGACCTCTCCCTGTTCCTTGTCCCTACCCCCGCGCACTCCACCCGTGCTGTAAAGCAGCCGTGCCCTACAGCCAAACCCCAGAGTTGACAGTTTTCTGGGGGCGGCCCACTCTGGGTGTTGGTGTTGGCAGCTAGTCGGGCTGAGGAAATCGGGCACTGCAGCACTTCCCGAATGGGCTGTTCTGTTGCAATAAAGAAATGGAGCTGTCAGCCCAGTGTCCGGGTGGCAGCAGCAGCAAAGCCCACCCGGCAGCAGCGCTGGCTGAGCTCCATGGCCAGGAGCAGCCGTGGATGCCCATGGTGTGGGCAGGCAGGAGCCAGGCAGGGGCTGCTGTGACCAGCGGTGGGGACCCGAGGGCTGGGGGAGTCCATGCTGAGCGTCCCTGGGCTGAGGGCACATTGCCTTCTGGGGGATGACCTGGGCCTGAACCTCATGAGGCACACAGTGATATTTTGGGATCTGTGCTCAGAGGTGAAGGGGTCCCTCATGAGGCACACAGTGATATTTTGGGGTCCCTGCTGAGGGGTGAAGGGATCCCTCATGAGGCACACATGGATATTTTCGGGTCCATACCGAGGGGTGCAGGGATCCCTCAGGAATCACAAAGGAGTATTGACGGCCTCTCCTAAGGTGTGCAGGCACCCCTCATGAGGTGTGCAGCGGGGTTACATTTGAGGGGGTTTTTACTCTTCTCAGCACAGCAAAGGGTCACTTGGCCGAGGTTTTGCAAAGCTGGGAGAAAGCCTCTTGCAAAGCCTTGGGCCTGTCTGCGGGCACAGCGGGCGGGCTGGCGGAGCCCTTCCCTTGGGCCAGGCCAGGCCGGGCCAGGCTCGGGCCCCGGCAGGGAAGGGCCGTGGCCCTGGGCTCTGATGAGGCTGCTGAGCTCCCCCCTGGCCCTGTGCTATAGCCCAACACATTTACAGCCGGAGCCATGCAAGGAGTCCTGCCAAGAGCAAATTGTTCTAATGTTCTCTCTAGGACAAAAAAGAGCAAACCAACCCGGCTGATAGGTGAGGAAAGAGAATTCAAGTTCACTTAAAGCGCTGCTCAGTTCAGGGTTGCCTTTCGTTTGACTGAGCTGATGCTAAGAACTATTTTCTCACATATGGTGGCGTTTCTCTGCAAACAGGCTTTGATGAGAAATTTCTGACCGCATTTGCCTTTGCTCTTTAAGATAAGTCACGAACATGAGTAGCTTTGTTGAGGAATGGAGAATTGTTTGTAGCTCAGGAGGAACCTTACATTTTAGCACAGGAAGAAGGTAAGGCACAGGTTTAAAGGCTTTCTCCTCCTGGAGTGACACACTTTCAGAGGAGTCTGTGAGGAGAAGTCCCCTCAGCCACTGCCAGGGCTGTGTGCCTCCTCTGCAGGCTCAGTATTCTGGGAGTTCCACGAGCCTCAGCTGCCAGTGAATATTCTTCTGAATATTTCTTGTTGTGCAGTGCAGAGGAAGAATATTTGGTGCTAGATTCCCCTCTGGGCTTTGAGGTAAATCTCAGTAATGCTGGTGATTTTTTTGTCCAGATGAACTTTTTATGGATAGAAAGGAAAAAGGGAAGAAGTATCGTGGAAAATTAATTCCTCAAAATGTGAGCGGCCAAATCGCACTAAAAATGAAATCAGAACTGAAGAATGTTTTTATTTTTTTTCCCTTAACAGGTAAGGCAAAACATGCAGTGCTAATAAAGTCTTTAAGAGATGCAACGAGCACCCAACTGTATGAAAATGAAAGAGGTAAAGGATGAGAAAGGGTATGGGAAGAATCTTCAGCCCTTCCTGTTGAAGGTCCAAGAGTATGAAAACGGACTCTGGCTGTTGCCCGTAGGTAACACGGGCTAATTGTAGAGGAGGGCAGGTGCCCAAGCTGTTGGTGGCCCAAGCCCTGCGAGGCTAGCCCAGTTGCAGTCCTAGTTGGACCAGGGCGGCGGGCTCGGGAGGGGTGGAGGTGGGGGGATCTCGGGAGGCTTCCGCTTCAAGGCCAGGCTGGGGGGCCGTGGGGGAGGCACGGAGGGCTGGTGCTCTGCTTTCTTGGGCAACTCCTGCTGCCGAGGCCTCGGGTGAGAGCTGTCAAAGGCGACGGTCTCTGGGCTCTCTGGGGGAGAGGGAGAGGCACGCCTTCTCGGCCGGGATGCTGGAGCGGCGGCAGCGCGACTGTGGAGAGAGGAGGTGGCTGAGGGCCCAGGTGCCAGTGGCACACAGGGAGCCTCCTGCACAGCAGGGCCCAGAGCTGGCAAGGCTCCCCAGCACGGCTGGAGCTGCTGGCACAGCTTGGCCCAGCTGCACAGCTGCCCCTCAAGGCCCCGGCGAGCAGGACACAGCTCTGGGCAGGCTCCGTGGCCAGGAGTGGGCCCCAGAGCACCTCTGCCTTTCAAGGGCAATCTCGTCCCTGCTCTTTCTCCTCCCCACCGTGCTTTGCCTCTGCCCTGTGTCCCCGGGGCTGCTCTGGGCCAGGCAGCCTCAGTGGGAGCCAGCACTGGCTGCAGCCCCAGCGGGCACCCCAGGACAAGGCCCAGCAATTAGGAGGCCAATGAAAGCTCTGAGCAGCAGCAGGACCCTCAGCACAGTTAGTTGGACAACCATGGACTGGCCACAACTCCACAGCAGCATTTCTGTTCCCTGAATGTTCTTGACTATGTGCAGCCTATAAAGAAGCTGGAGGGTAGAGATGGGCCAACACTTACCGTTTCTTTCCCTTCCACAACCGGAACCCCGCATAGCACAGTCCCACGGAAATTGGCACAGTGAGCAGTGTCACTACCGTGCCTATCATGCAGGACCTGCGCACGTCCTGGGGGCAGATAATTCTCGGTGTTTTCCGTGGATTCTGGGCGATTGTGTCTGACATGCCAAGCACTTCTGTGGGAGCAATGAGGAACGTCAGCCCGTGCTGTGCTGCACTACTGAGCTGGCAGCACGGTGGATGCAGGCAGGACGTTCTCGGTTTCCCCCAGAGCTGGGGCCTGCAGGCACCTTGCTGCCACTTGGCACAGGCTGTGCCACCCAACCAAGCCCAGCAGACCGGGAGGAGAGCGCGGGGGCAGCGCAGCTGCTTGGGCAGTGGCTGATTGGAGGGACACGGGCCAAAGCCATCCCTGAGCAGCCACTGCCAGCCCTGGCCCTCCCTGCCCCGTGACAGCTCCCCCAGCCACAGGGCACAGAGTCAGGCCCTTTCAGGAGCCAGTGCATCCCCTGCCCAGTCGGGAGCCAAGGCTGGCTCTGGCCCTGGGCTGGCGGCAGGGCTCCCGCTCGGGGCTGCTCCTGTGCCTTGGGCCTCTGGGCACTCAGAGCCAGCTCCAGAGCAGCTGCAGAGGGAGCGATGTTGGTGCACGAGTCCTCTTTCCCCAGGGCTGTGGACGAGCTCCAGAGGCTCCTCCAGCTTTGGCTGCTGCCGGGCTGGGCAAGGGCAGGCCCTGGGGAAAAGAGCTGACGCCACAGAGCCCCACCAAGGGCTGCGCCTGGTGGAGCAATTATCCCCTGTACCTGTGCCCATGTCTGGCATCTCCTCCTTTCCTGCATCAGTGGCTGGCACAAAGCCATTGCTTCCTACTGGATATGGCCCCACCTGCATGGACTTTTGCTCCATCACTTGAGAAAGGAAAAAGGACAGCTGGGTCAGATGGAACCATTGCAGGAGGTGGCAACTTCAGGAGACAATACTTGTCAAGTCGTGGATAAGGATCAGGAAAATGGCCAGGTTATTGGGGCTGGGCCAGGGCCCTCCCTGACTGAAAAAGCCCCTACACCTGATCTGACTGGAGATTAGGAAATTGCAGGGCATCTCAGGGCATCTATGGCTCGTGGTGCAGTTTGGGCTGCCTGTGAACTGATGCCAAATGCCTTCCTGCAGAGGCTGGGGAGAAGCTGCAGCCAGGCCAGGCTGGCAAACAGCCCTGCAGGGCGTGGAAGCAGCAGCGGGGCAGCAAGGCTGCCATGGATCCCTTCCCGCTGTGCCGGGCACGGCGTGTCCAGATGTGCAGCCAAAGCCCCCGGCTGCTGAGCCCCATGACAAGGCAGAGGGAAACGCACCCACCACGGCGTCTCTCCAGGTCATTCAGCATCTGCTCCAGATGTTTCGCTGCCTCCAAGGATTTCATGTCTCCTATGTCTCGGTTCTTCCATTTAGGAGGACCTTAATGGGAAGTTCCATTTCTCCTTCAGGCCCAAGTGGCAGTGAGAGCACCTGGGTGATTGGTGCCCTCCAAGGCACTCCCGCAGCTCAGCCTTCCACTCAGGAGCAGGGCCAGGGGCACCTCGTGCCTGCAGTGGCCCCACACTGGGATGGAAGGAGCCCCTTGTGGGGCAGTCGGGGCAGAAAGGACTCCCTGGAGCTGCCAGCAGCTCCAAACCCAGCCCCAGGCAGGGCCAGGGCTTGGCAGTGGCAGCAGGAGCACCTCAGGCTCCCTGGGGCCGGCAAAGGAGCTGAGAGAGGCTCAGCCCCGGGGCACAGCCCTGGGCCCGGCCCCTTCCCTCTCTGCTCTTCTCTGTGGCTGCACAGAGCACACAGAAGGACACACTGGCATTGAACACGGGAGGAGGATGGACAGCTAAATGATCCTTCCTCCCACTGACAGCGATCCTGTGGGATCACAGAAGGGAGCAGGGCAAGATTTCCAGATTCTTTAAAGCCAGAGATTGTTTTAACGGACAGGGCTCATGACTGAGCCCTTGCCACATGGACACTGATTATTTTTCAGGAAAGGAACACAGAGAACTTGCCTCCACCATGCCCTAGAGTCTTCATATTGTCATTCACCAGCTTTTCCATATAAGCCATCTTATCGTCCCAGTCTAGAAGAGGGCAAAGACCAGGTCATTTCCATGGTGTGCTGGGATCCCCCACTGCTTACAGTAAATGGGCACTGCAAGGGGGCCATGTAAGGCTGTGGGAGCCACATGTGAATGCACAAGCCCAAACTGCACAGGGGCCTGGGGAGCTCTGGGCTGGCTCCTGGTCACTCTCCACCCTCTTTGCAGGCCCTGTGACACATCCCCGGTCAGCCCAGGGCCCATGGGCGCTCTCTCCCGCCCCCAGGGGAAACACTCCCTAAATACCCTGGGGAAAACCATTCCCTGCGCTTCCCGGGGAGCAGGGAGCGCTGTCCCGGGAAAGGGGAGCCAGGCTGCCGGCTCACCTGCTCCCCGCGCTTGCAGCGGAGCAGCCTGGGCAGCCCTGGCAGGCAGGGCCACGGCCAGGAGGAGCAGGAGGAAGAGGCGCAGAGCAAGGGCCATGGTGCCTTGCCCTCTGCCAGTCCCGCAGCACTTGCTGCCTCCGCTGTCCTGCCACCGCTGTCCCAATGTCAGCACCACTGCTGCCACTGCCACTGCTGCTGCCGCAACAGTTGTGCTCAAGCACTGACTGCTCGCTCCTTGTGCTGCTGTGCAACCACGGGCCTCTGGCACCTCTGTGACCTCAGAGCCTGCTGTGACCGCATGGCCAGGGTGGAGTTGTGTGGGCACTGGGATCTGCCTTCTTTGGCAGGGAGCTGCTCTGTCCAAGGGCTGTGACACAGTCCCAGCCCAGCTGATCTCACAGGCTGGGCCATGAAGGGATGGAGAGCAGCCCTGCCAAGAAGGACTTGGGGGTGCTGCAAGATGAGAGGCTGCACATGAGCCAGCCATGTGCATCCAAAGGAGAGTGCCCAGCAGCTTGAAGGAGGTGATTCCACCCCTCTGCTCTGGTGAGACCCCACCTGGAGTACTGTGGAAGAGGTTTTACAGGGACCTCTGTGAGTCATTGAGAAGTTTGATAAGAGGATCCATGTTTAGCCCTGAAAGAATCCCTACCAAGGTTGTTGACATAGAAACCAAGAAAGAAAGAAGGATAAATAAGATAAATCTGGAACTGCCTATTCCAAGAAGCACTTTGCTTGTCTCTCATGACCAGTGAGTAAAGTGCAAACTTATGAGCTTTGTAAGAATGCAGAACAAGCATGCATGCTAGAATAAAAACAGGGTTTGAAGCCTTCTGGAAACGGAGTGTGTTGCTTTGTACTGTCTCCATCTCTACCACGACAGAGTACTGCATCCAGCTCTGGGCTCCCCACACAGGAAGGCCATGGTCCTGTTGGATCTAGTCCAGAGGAGGGACAAAATGCTCTGAGGGCTGGAGCCCTTCTGCTTTGGAGACAGGCTGGGAGAGCTGGTGGCGTTCAGCCTGGAAGAGAGCAGACTCAAGGGAGACCTGATTGCTGCCTTTCAGTACCTGAAGGGGGCTTGTAAAAGAGATGGGACAGAACTTGTAGTAGAGCCTTTTGTGAGCAGAGCGAGGGGGAATGGCTTTAGTCCAAAAGACGGTCCATTCAGACTGGACAAAAGAAACCCATTCTTTCACTGTAGGGTTTGAAAGCCTGACACAGGTTGCCCAGAGAGGTGGACATCCATCCCTGCAAACATTCAAGCTCACGCTCTGAGCAACCTGACCTACTTAAAGGTGTCCCTGCTCAGTGCAGGGCATTGGACTAGATGGCCTTTAAATGTCCCTTCCAAGCCAAGCCATTCTGTGTTCCTGGGCACTATCAAAGCAGTGCTGGATTAGTGCTGGGGTGATTATGTGGCACCTGTATTTTGGTAGTTGGGTCCTTTAGCAATTGGCCCTGAGAGCATTCATGGTCTGGGCAGTGAAGTCTGCAAACAACAGACAGTGTGCTCAAGGAGAAACAGGGGAGGAACACTGCTGTAGCTCAGATAAATGCCAGCATTTTGCTGCCCATTCCTAGTTAAGAAATAAAGGAATGTCCTGAAGATCCCTTCATGTGGGTGCATTATTGGCTGTATCAGTACTTGTGTTCTGCAAAACAGGGAATTTGCTACAACTTCTTGCCCCATTTATCACTGAATGAAACTCAAATCCTGCATTGCTCCTTGTCTACTTGCTTCCAAGTCAAGGCAAATTTTGTTCATGATTGAGTGGGACATATTCACCTGTTCACAAGCAAATTCTTCTTGCCATTCACACAGAGGCAAGATTGTTTTGTGGATTTGCTCTAATCGGACAGGAATTAAGGCCTACCTGTCACTAGAACTAAAGCTGATGCATTAGGTTGCAAAGTCTTGAGTAATTTGGCCTGGTGACTGGCATTGTAGAGAGTTGTTCTGGAATTAAATGACACTTGAAGACACGTGTAGTCTACCATATTTCTGGCATACTAGAAGTGAAAAAAAAAACCTTTGAAACATGATTTTATCCTTTTTTCCTCCTCCTCCTCCTCCCAGGAATTTCAATGTCTGAGGTCTAAGCTCTTCAGCTGCCTCACAAACATTGTTTTAATTCAGACAGGCATCCATGCCTTGAGCCACAAATCATGACTGTGGCTGTGAAGCTTGAAGCAATGTAGGTTTATAGCACTAAAAGTAATAATGCATTCCCAGGTTAAGCCAAGTATTTCCCAAGTAACTCTACCTATCCTCAGGGATGTTTCATAAAGGATCATTGTAAAAGCTGGGAATCAGGAGAAAGAGTGTCATCAAAATTAAAAAGACAGGTTTCTGAGATCTTTATATTCCTATAAAAAGAGATTCAAAATTGTTCATATATGGAACATTGACTAAGAAGTGAATGACAGATTGCCAAAGTAATTGGGGAAAAAATTACCATAAGTAAAACTATGTTCACATGTAGATAATAAGTAAACCACCTTGCTAAGAAAAAAACCAGACCTGCCAATACTAAAACCAATAAGGCTGTTTCATCTGTCTCAATACAAAAAAAAAAAAAACACTGAAAAGAATCAGAGGTCATTAAGACAATTAGTATATACAGGAAATTCCAGGGATTGGGAAAAAATGAAGCAAACTGTAGAGTGCAATTCCCAGAGTTAACCTGGAATTTATTGGTGGATTTGTTGCAAAATTTCTGAGAGCAGACTGGAAAAGCATAGGGGCTGGTCAGCCCATGGGTGGGCATTTAGAGCAGTGTGAGGGCTGTTTCTGAGACCAACTGCAGGGAAGAAGTGCAGCAGACAATCACTGGGACAGTCTCTTTGCTGGCTGTGGAGTTTTTGTCAGTCAGTTCCCTGTGGCTGGGGGAGCTGTCACGGGGCAGGGAGGGCCAGGGCTGGCAGTGGCTGCTCAGGGATGGCTTTGGCCCGTGTCCCTCCAAGCAGCCACTGCCCAAGCAGCTGCGCTGCCCCCGGGCTCTCCTCCCGGCCTGCTGGGCTTCGTTGGGTGGCACAGCCTGTGCCAAGGGGCGGCAAGGTGCCTGCAGGCCCCAGCTCTGGGGGAAACGGAGAACGTCCTGCCCGCATCCACCATGCTGCCAGCTCAGTAGTGCAGCACAGCACGGGCTGACGCTCCCCATTGCTCCCACAGGTGCAGCCGGCCCCACCACACGTGTTCCTGATTCCCAGGAGGGGTGTGAAAAATGGCAATCACTTGTTTGTAAAATTGTAAAACTTTATTTTTAATAATTTGGTTATAAAAATAGCAATATCATTAGAGTGCTAAAAATTTGGGACAATTTGGATTAGGACAATAGGAGACAATAGAATGATAGAGTTACAGACATCTGGGTACCTATTTTCTGGGCAGCATAAGCCCGAAAAAGGACAGACATTAACAGAGGATTAACCCTTAAAAACAATAACCTGTTGCATATTCGTGCAGCTCGTATATGATGCATAACTTCCATTCAAACACAGGATTTTGTCTGGTCCTCGTCAACTTCTCCCTCTTAATCCTAACCGGCTTCCTGAGGGCTGAGCGACGCAGGAAGAAGTTAGTTTCTTCTGATAGGAGAGCAATACATTCTTTTTCTCTGACAAATTGCAGTGTTCTATGGCTGCTATATTAGCAAAAAGCCAATCATAAAATACATATTTCTCAGAGGACCTTGGAATGGTTTGCTGTTGGGGAACACTCTGTTTGCATGGGATAAGGGCAAGTTTGACGTTCTATTGATGCTGGAAAGGATTTGGAAGCACTCAACACAGCCCTGACTGAGAGCTTCCCTGTTGCAGTGCGTGTTTTTGATTGTAATGCGGTCCTAGTAGTCAGTTTTATGACACCCCCTTATTTGGTATTGTTATACCACATTTTATTGCCAATGGGTTGTTCCTTCCCCCCCCGCCCCCCCCCCCCCCCGTGTTGTTGGCTTTCCCCTACTTGTCCATCTCCCCAAAGTCCTGCCCTTTTGTTCCCTGTTCCTCCTCCCATTCAATGTCAATCCCTCCCCAATCCTGCCCCTTTCTCTAGAAACTTCCCTGTCCATTTGGGATGCTTTGAAACTCTATTGGTTTGTTTAAGTTGTCCTCCTCCCCTCTAATCCCCTATTGGTTTAAACAATGTATTCCCCGCCTTGTGTTCCACCCTCAGTTTCTCCCAACTGGCTAAAGACTGTATCCTCCCCAGGCACCTCCGCAGTTTGGAAATCAGTGTAGGCCTTTAATTCAGTGTATTTCTGTCGCTGACACTGCGGGGAATAAACATACAGAAGACCTCTCCCTGTTCCTTGTCCCTACCCCCGCGCACTCCACCCGTGCTGTAAAGCAGCCGTGCCCTACAGCCAAACCCCAGAGTTGACAGTTTTCTGGGGGCGGCCCACTCTGGGTGTTGGTGTTGGCAGCTAGTCGGGCTGAGGAAATCGGGCACTGCAGCACTTCCCGAATGGGCTGTTCTGTTGCAATAAAGAAATGGAGCTGTCAGCCCAGTGTCCGGGTGGCAGCAGCAGCAAAGCCCACCCGGCAGCAGCGCTGGCTGAGCTCCATGGCCAGGAGCAGCCGTGGATGCCCATGGTGTGGGCAGGCAGGAGCCAGGCAGGGGCTGCTGTGACCAGCGGTGGGGACCCGAGGGCTGGGGGAGTCCATGCTGAGCGTCCCTGGGCTGAGGGCACATTGCCTTCTGGGGGATGACCTGGGCCTGAACCTCATGAGGCACACAGTGATATTTTGGGATCTGTGCTCAGAGGTGAAGGGGTCCCTCATGAGGCACACAGTGATATTTTGGGATCTGTGCTCAGAGGTGAAGGGGTCCCTCATGAGGCACACAGTGATATTTTGGGGTCCCTGCTGAGGGGTGAAGGGGTCCCTCATGAGGCACACATGGATATTTTCGGGTCCATACCGAGGGGTGCAGGGATCCCTCAGGAATCACAAAGGAGTATTGACGGCCTCTCCTAAGGTGTGCAGGCACCCCTCATGAGGTGTGCAGCGGGGTTACATTTGAGGGGGTTTTTACTCTTCTCAGCACAGCAAAGGGTCACTTGGCCGAGGTTTTGCAAAGCTGGGAGAAAGCCTCTTGCAAAGCCTTGGGCCTGTCTGCGGGCACAGCGGGCGGGCTGGCGGAGCCCATCCCCTGGGGCCAGGCCGGGCCGGGCCAGGCTCGGGCCCCGGCAGGGAAGGGCCGTGGCCCTGGGCTCTGATGAGGCTGCTGAGCTCCCCCCTGGCCCTGTGCTATAGCCCAACACATTTACAGCCGGAGCCATGCAAGGAGTCCTGCCAAGAGCAAATTGTTCTAATGTTCTCTCTAGGACAAAAAAGAGCAAACCAACCTGGCTGATAGGTGAGGAAAGAGAATTCAAGTTCACTTAAAGCGCTGCTCAGTTCAGGGTTGCCTTTCGTTTGACTGAGCTGATGCTAAGAACTATTTTCTCACATATGGTGGCGTTTCTCTGCAAACAGGCTTTGATGAGAAATTTCTGACCGCATTTGCTTTTGCTCTTTAAGATAAGTCACGAACATGAGTAGCTTTGTTGAGGAATGGAGAATTGTTTGTAGCTCAGGAGGAACCTTACATTTTAGCACAGGAAGAAGGTAAGGCACAGGTTTAAAGGCTTTCTCCTCCTGGAGTGACACACTTTCAGAGGAGTCTGTGAGGAGAAGTCCCCTCAGCCACTGCCAGGGCTATGTGCCTCCTCTGCAGGCTCAGTATTCTGGGAGTTCCACGAGCCTCAGCTGCCAGTGAATATTCTTCTGAATATTTCTTGTTGTGCAGTGCAGAGGAAGAATATTTGGTGCTAGATTCCCCTCTGGGCTTTGAGGTAAATCTCAGTAATGCTGGTGATTTTTTTGTCCAGATGAACTTTTTATGGATAGAAAGGAAAAAGGGAAGAAGTATCGTGGAAAATTAATTCCTCAAAATGTGAGCGGCCAAATCGCACTAAAAATGAAATCAGAACTGAAGAATGTTTTTATTTTTTTTCCCTTGACAGGTAAGGCAAAACATGCAGTGCTAATAAAGTCTTTAAGAGATGCAACGAGCACCCAACTGTATGAAAATGAAAGAGGTAAAGGATGAGAAGGGGCATGGGAAGAATCTTCAGCCCTTCCTGTTGAAGGGAGCGAGCAGTCAGTGCTTGAGCACAACTGTTGCGGCAGCAGTAGCGGCGGTGGCAGCAGTGGTGCTGACATTGGGACAGCGGTGTCAGGACAGCGGTGGCAGCAAGAGCTGCGGGACTGGCAGAGGGCAAGGCACCATGGCCCTTGCTCTGCGCCTCTTCCTCCTGGCCGTGGCCCTGCCTGCCAGGGCTGCCCAGGCCGCTCCGCTGCAAGCGCGGGGTTCAGGTGAGCCGGCAGCCTGGCTCCTCTTTCCCGGGACAGCGCTCCCTGCTCCCCGGGAAGCGCTGGGGATGGTTTTGCCCAGGCCTTTAGGGAGGGTTTCCTCTGGGGGAGGGAGAGAGCCCCTACAGGCCCTGTGCAGCCCCTGTTTCCTCTCCAGGGATGTGTCACAGGGCCTGCAAAGAGGGTGGAGAGTGCCCAAGGAGCCAGGCCAGAGCTGCCCAGGCCCCTGTGCAGCTTTGGCCTTGTACATTCACATCTGGCTCCCACAGCCTTACATGGCCCCCTTGCAGTGCCCATTTACTGTAAGCAGTGGGGGATCCCAGCACACCATGGAAATGCCCCGGTCTTTGCACTCTTCTAGACTGGAACGATAAGATGGCTTATATGGAAAAGCTGGTGAGCGACAGTATGAAGACCCTAGGGCATGGTGGAGGCAAGTTCTTTGTGTTCCTTTCCTGAAAAATAATCAGTGTCCATGTGGAAATGGCTCAGTCATGAGCCCTGTCCCTTAACATAATCTCTGGCTTTAAAGAATCTGGACATCTTGCCCTGCTCTCTTCTGTGATCCCCCAGGATCGCTGTCAGTGGGAGGAAGGATCATTTATGTGTCCATCCCCCTCCCATGTGCAATGCCAGTGTGTCCCTCCGTGTGCTCTGTGCAGCCACAGAGAAGAGCAGAGAGGGAAGGGGCCGGGCCCAGGGCTGTGCCCCGGGGCTGAGCCTTTCTCAGCTCCTTTGCCGGCCCCAGGGAGCCTGAGCTGCTCCTGCTGCCACTGCCAAGCCCTGGCCCTGCCTGGGGCTGGGTTTGGAGCTGCTGGCAGCTCCAGGGAGTCCTTTCTGCCCCGACTGCCCCGCAAGGGGCTCCTTCCATCCCAGTGTGGGGCCACTGCAGGCACGAGGTGCCCCTGGCCCTGCTCCTGAGTGGAAGGCAGAGCTGAGGGAGTGCCTTGGAGGGCACCAATCACCCAGGTGCCCTCACTGCCACTTGGGCCTGAAGAAGAAATGGAACTTCCCATTAAGGTCCTCCTAAATGGAAGAACCAAGACATAGGAGACACGAAATCCTTGGAGGCAGCCAAACATCTGGAGCAGATGCTGAGTGACCTGGAGAGACGCCGTGGTGGGTGCATTTCCCTCTGCCTTGTCATGGGGCTCAGCAGCTGGGGGCTTTGGCTGCACATCTGGACACGCCGTGCCCGGCACAGCGGGAAGGGATCCATGGCAGCCTCGCTGCCCCGCTGCTGCTTCCACGCCCTGCAGGGCTGTTTGCCAGCCTGGCCTGGCTGCAGCTTCTCCCCAGCCTCTGCAGGAAGGCATTTGGCATCAGTTCACAGGCAGCCCAAACTGCACCACGGGCCATAGATGCCCTGAGATCCCCGGCAATTTTCTAATCTCCAGTCAGATCAGGTGTAGGGGCTTTTTCAGTCAGGGAGGTCTCTAGCCCAGCCCCAATAACCTGGCCATTTTCCTGATCCTTATCCACGACTTGACAAGTATTGTCTCCTGAAGTTGCCACCTCCTGCAATGGTTCCATCTGACCCAGCTGTCCTTTTTCCTTTCTCAAGCAATGGAGCAAAAGTCCATGCAGGTGGGGCCATATCTTGTAGGAAGGAATGGCTTTGTGCCAGCCACTGATGCAGGAAAGGAGGAGATGCCAGACATGGGCACAGGTACAGGAGATAATTGCTCCGCCAGGCTCAGCCCTTGGTGGGGCTGTGTGGCAGCAGCTCTTTCCCCCAGGGCCTGCCCTTGCCCAGCCCGGCAGCAGCTAAAGCTGGAGGAGGCTCTGGAGGCTTGGAATCCTCTGGAGCTCGTTCACAGCCCCGGGGAAAGGGGACCCCTGCAGCAACGTCCCTCCCACTGCAGCTGCTCTGGAGCTGGCCCTGAGTGCCCAGAGGCCCAAGGCACAGGAGCAGCCCCGAGCGGGAGCCCTGCCGCCAGCCCAGGGCCAGAGCCAGCCTTGGCTCCCGACTGGGCAGGGGCTGCACTGGGTCCTGACAGGGCCTGACTCTGTGCCCTGGGGCTGGGGGAGCTGCCACGGGGCAGGGAGGGCCAGGGCTGCTGGCAGTGGCTGCTCAGGGATGGCTTTGGCCCGTGTCCCTCCAAGCAGCCACTGCCCAAGCAGCTGCGCTGCCCCCGGGCTCTCCTCCCGGCCTGCTGGGCTTTGTTGGGTGGCACAGCCTGTGCCAAGGGGCGGCAAGGTGCCTGCAGGCCCCAGCTCTGGGAGAAACGGAGAACGTCCTGCCCGCATCCACCGTGCTGCCAGCTCAGCAGTGCAGCACAGCACGGGCTCACGCTCCCCATTGCTCCCACAGAAGTGCTTGGCATATCAGACACTAACGCCCAGAACCTACGGAACACCCCAAGAATTATCTGCCCCCAGGATGTGCGCAGCTCCTGCATGTTAGGCCCGGTAGTGACACTGTTCACTGTGCCTATTTCCTTGGTGCTGTGCTATGTTGGGTTCCAGTGGTGGAAGGAAAAGAAACAGTAAGCTGTGCTCATCTCTACCGTTCAGCTTCCTTAAATGCTGCTTATATTCAGCTAACATTCCAGTGAGGCTGCTGTGGAGTTTTTCCAGTCCATGGTTGTCCAAAGTACTCTGGGAACGGTTCTGCTGCTGCCCAGAGCTTTCATTGGCCTCCTAATTGCTGGGCCTTGTCCTGGGGGGCCCGCTGGGGCTGCAGCCAGTGCTGGCTCCCACTGAGGCTGCCTGGCCCAGAGCAGCCCCAGGGGCACAGGGCAAAGGCAGAGCAATGTGGGGAGGAGAAAGAGCAGGGACGAGATTGCCCTGGAAAGACAGAGGAGATCTGGGGCCCACTCCTGGCCATGGAGCCTGCCCAGAGCCGTGCCCTGCTCGCCGGGGCCTTGAGGGACAGCTGTGCAGCTGGGCCAAGCTGTGCCAGCAGCTCCAACCATGCTGGGGAGTCTTGCCAGCTCTGGGCCCTGCTGTGCAGGAGGCTCCCTGTGTGCCACTGGCAGCTGGGGCCTCAGCCACCTCCTCTCTCCACAGTCACACCTCTCGACAGCAGCTAAAGGACACTGACAGGTTCTCACGCCCAGATTACTTGAGTAGCTCTTCCAGCAGTGGTGAGGACCTGGGTAACCCCAACAAAAGCTCTCAGAGGACAACTCCAGAACAGCTGCCATATAGGAGGAAGCAGCAGATCCCTGTGGAAATCCCAGTGCCACCTCCAGGCCTCCCTGTGGGAATCCCTGAGCCTCCTCCACTCCCAGTAGGAATTCCTGAGCCTCCTCCACTCCCCACAGGGATCTTCAATATGCCTCCACCCCACTCCAGTCCATCCCAACCTGTGCCACAATCCCAAAACCAGTTCAGCACCTTCCATACCCAGCTGAGACCACCACGTCCCCCTCCTCCCAAAATCATCTGACCTGTCTTCCAAAGGACACTGAAGGTGCTTTTGTCCCCCACCCCATGTCCCCATTCAGGAGCCTTGCCCAGCATTTTTGCTGCAATAAAGAGATGAAGTTGTAACCTCAGTGTCCAGGTCGTAGCAGCAGCAAAGCCCACCCAGCAGCAGCACTGGCTGAGCTCCATGCCCAGGAGCAGCCATGGATGCCCACGGTGTGGGCAGGCAGGAGCCAGGCAGGGGCTGCTGTGACCAGTGGCAGGGCCCCGAGGGCTGGGGGAGCCCATGCTGAGCGTCCCTGGGCTGAAGGCACATTTCCTTCCCTGGCATCATCTGGGCCTGGGCCCCATGAGGCAGGCATGGATATTTTGGGTTCTCTGCTGAGGTGTGCTGGGGTCACTCATGAAGCATAAAGGAGTATTAATGGCCTCTCCTAAGGTGTGCAGGCTGCCCTCATGAGGTGTGCAGCAGGGTTACATTTGAGGGGACTTTTACTCTTCTCAAGACAGACAAGGGTCACTTGGCCGAGGTTTTGCAAAGCTGGGAGAAAGCCTCTTGCTAAGCCTTGGGCCTGGCTGCGGGCACAGCGGGCGGGTGGAGCCCATCCCCTGGGGCCAGGCCGGGCTGCTCAGGCCGGGCAGGGCCGGGCCGGCTCGGGCCCCGGCAGGGAAGGGCCGCGAACCTGAGCTCTGATGAGGCTGCTGAGCTCCGCCCTGGCCCTGTGCTGCAGCCCAACACATTTACAGCCGGGCCGTGCCCTGGCCCACAGGAGGCACGCGGGGCTGCAACTGAGGCTGTGCCTTCTCCAACTCAAGTGGGCTGTCTCTGTTCCTTTGGAGGATCCTGAGCCTTGTACCTCGGCCTGATGGTGCAAAGATGCCTCCAGCAACCCTGAGTTTTCAGAAATAAAGGCTTTGTGCTGATTAATATGAAAAGCTGTATGGGTGGCCTGCAGCTAATGTTCTTTTGTTGCCTGGCCCCCAGTCAGTGCTGGAGTCTAAATGACTGACCCAGCCCTGAGCTGCTCTTTAGACTGATTTGATGAAAGGGACTGAAGCTCTAGTGAGTCCAATTCTGCAGGAAAACAAGTACAGCAACTTGGATACTGCTGGTGACAAAAGCAGAGTGCAGAGTTGAACCTGTGAGGCCACCTCACTGCCGCCTCCCCCCACTCTTTTATTTTCATTTTGTTTAACATTCTGAGTGCCAGCCTTTGGATGAAATGGGCTCTCAGCAAGGAGCTGCTGGGCCTCCTGGCTGTGTCCATTTGTGCTCCCAGTGCTTCTGGTCTGGTTGGGCTGGTGTGATAAATAGGTATGATTCGTGCTGATGAAAACTGAAACAGTAATCAATATTGATACAGTAATTAATATTTAGGAACAACAAAATAGTTAAAAGTTGTAATGCCAAAGAAGAGAGAGAGAGGAAGGGCTCTGCCACCCCCCCCCCCCCCCCGGCAGATGTTCACAAGGACAGGAGGAAAGAAGCTGAAGAGAAAGTTGCTAAAAATGAGCAGAAAGGAAGCAAAACCTGTTTGGGTCCGAGAAAATGCTAATTACAAGGGATTTATTGCCTTGATATGTAGATATAATGATATGTTATTCTTGGCTTACATTGCACTGGCTTGACGCGCATGTGTAACCCAAAGGTGAATTAAAGGACAAAGAAGAAGACTATAGAGCCTTCATCAGTGACCACCCCCAAAGACTTGTGCGACCACCAAACCGAGTAGTGGCGCATGCGTGGTAAAAGTGGTAATGCAAGCAGAGACAGAGAGATGACAAACCGAAAATGGGAGGAGATGGTATTGACACATGGCATATAAGGGGTGATTTTCTCTTGGCAAGCTTGTGTGTGATGTGGCAAGGGTCCAAGAGCCCTGCACTCCGTACCCCACCGTTATCTTTTGCTTATGCGCTATTATTGGAACCAAATTATCCCTTATTTTAACCAAATTATATTATATCCAATTTTATATTTTTGATTTTAACTATTCAATTAAAATTGTTACTACTTTTAATATTGTTTGGTTTTTTATGATGGGATAATTGGGCAAACATAACAACTGGGACACTTGTCCATCATGCCTATGTGTCTGTTTCCTGTCATTCCAATGCACAGCCCTTTCCCACTGCTTGTCATTTAAATACTGTAATTATTTTATTGGATAACTTACACCTTGTTATAAATGTGAAGCTTGACTAGGCCAATATTCAAGCAGCAATCAATTTATTAATTAATATGGTAAAGTATGATCAATACAGTGGTAGGTAAAGTGGGGGAAGTTTTCCCTCCCAATGCACACCGATAGTTGAGGCTTACAAGTATTGATAGGGGCATTCATAAGCTTTCTCAAGAATTTCTACTTCCAATTTTTACTCATCATTAGTTTTTACTCCCAATTTTGTGTCACAATTCTATACTCTATTGTGATTTAGTTTTTCTCAGGATGTACTGCAGAAAAGGAGTATCCCAGGTGGTCGTGGTCCGGTTTCCAAAATAAGGAAGAAGTATTCCATCTGGTGAGGTCCAGCTCTCCAGATGTGGGTCCAACTTTTAATTGCAAGGACTATAAATCTCATGACAGTGATGTCCAGCTTCCCTTGGTCAAAACTATTAATCCTTGAGTTGATGTTCATCTTCTTTTCTCAAGCTGCTTTTCTCTGTTTTGTTAAGGCCTGAGATAAGCATGCTTCCTTTTGATATATTCTAAAGCTGTACTTTCCAAGATCCTTACTACAAGCAATATTCTAAAATGATACTTAATTTATACTAAAATTAAAAGGCTAATACTGCAAAGCTCTTTAAGGCTTAGCTACAAGCAGAAAGTTCCTGTCAAACAGGAACATCCTTAATGCTTTAATTCAACTGCTCCTAAATCAAGTTAAGACTCATAAAGGTTAATTGCGAACAAAAGATAGGTTCAAAGGCCTTTTTCCATGCTTTACTTTCCTCAGTTATTGTTAGAATTTGTCTTTATAACTGTCCCATGGTTGGTTTCCACACATATCACAATGACAAATACAGACGCGGCCTGTATGTACCTGACACATAACACAGCTTGGTATTTCACAGTCCTGCACTTCAGGATATTAAATTGTGTTAATCAGACTTTGTCCCATCATGAGTTTCTGGAACACATTTTCAAGCCTTGCAGCTGTAGCCCAAGGGCAGCTGTTTCTGTCTTGCATCACCAAACTGGCAGGGTTTTTGCAAAGACAGCCCTTTAGAAAGGACTTGTTGTGTGCATTAACATCTAAGGGGCTGCTTTCAAAGACAGACCAAAACCCCATGAACAAACAGCAAATCTACCAAACAACATATTTTTTAAAAGTACTTTATTTGTAGCTTTTGTTCTTAATGTTTTCCAGTTGGCCACCTTTTCCACTGCAGTGTCTTTCTTTGGACAGAAAAGCCCCCTTGCTAGATGATGTGACTTAACAAGGAAAACAGAACTCACACACAATGCATTTATTAGAGCTAAACATGGAGGTTCCCATGATCACAGTCATAATCATTGATTTTCAGTTTATTTTGGTTTCAGATAGTTTTCAGAAGGGTGAGAACAGTACCTCAGATCCCCTGGGTGTGTTGGTGCCATAGCCACTTATTATCTCTTCTTTCTTGTTATCTGTCCTTTCTGTAGTTCTGTAGTTCCTCTGCCCATTTGTTGCTCTTGGATCACTGCCTCCTTCACCTGATTTTTATCTTTTCCTGGATTTGTGAGGATTTTTGTGTTGGTTTTGGTTTTTTTTCTTGGTGGTTGTTTTGTTTGCCTGTTCTATTTGGTCAAAGTTTTGCTATTGGTTTTTGGGTTTTTTTATCCCCTTAACAGCAAAAATCAGCTTGTGATTTGTATTGTGAAGTTGTGATACACAGGTGTTGCAAATAAAGGTTGTTTTTGTTTTTAAAGTCATCTCAGACATGCAAGGCCCTGTGTCTTTGAAAACTGTGTGCTCTTGAGTCGATATGCAAAATAATTAGACTCCACAGTCTGATGTAGTTATGAAGTGGAAATGTATTGTCAGCAGCCAACACAAGCGATATAGCTCTCATGAAAGCTTGTGCCCTGAGCCTCGGTCTGACCCACATCTTCATTCTCAAAGATGTTCCATGTTCATTACATTGCACAACATTGCCATGCATATTCAAACCCTGGCCCCTCCTGTCCTCGCCTCACATGGTAATCAGATCCAGGTCCTTCTGGGCACGCATTGTTTGCTGTGGTGCTCGCACGGGGGTCTCTCAGTGATCTCTGAGGCCGAAGACTGTGGTCTTCCTCATGACTGAACTTTGGAACTTTTCTCCTTTGTGCGTGCGCTTGGGTCCCTTGAAGGGGGTGCAATCTGGGGGTATAGCTAAGGCCATGAGGTCACAGCAGGCTCTGAGGTCACAGAGGTGCCAGAGCCCCGTGCTTGCACAGCAGCCTTCCTGTTGAAGGTCCAAGAGTATGAGAATGGACTCTGGCTGTTGCCCGTAGGTAACACGGGTAAATTGTAGAGGAGGGCAGGTGCCCAAGCTGTTGGTGGCCCAAGCCCTGCGAGGCTAGCCCAGTTGCAGTCCTAGTTGGACCAGGGCGGCGGGCTCGGGAGGGGTGGAGGTGGGGGGATCTCGGGAGGCTTCCGCTTCAAGGCCGGGCTGGGGGGCCGTGGGGGAGGCACGGAGGGCTGGTGCTCTGCTTTCTTGGGCAACTCCTGCTGCCGAGGCCTCGGGTGAGAGCTGTCAAAGGCGACGGTCTCTGGGCTCTCTGGGGGAGAGGGAGAGGCACGCCTTCTCGGCCGGGATGCTGGAGCGGCGGCAGCGCGACTGTGGAGAGAGGAGGTGGCTGAGGGCCCAGGTGCCAGTGGCACACAGGGAGCCTCCTGCACAGCAGGGCCCAGAGCTGGCAAGGCTCCCCAGCACGGCTGGAGCTGCTGGCACAGCTTGGCCCAGCTGCACAGCTGCCCCTCAAGGCCCCGGCGAGCAGGACACAGCTCTGGGCAGGCTCCGTGGCCAGGAGTGGGCCCCGGAGCACCTCTGCCTTTCAGGGGCAATCTCGTCCCTGCTCTTTCTCCTCCCCATTGTGCTTTGCCTCTGCCCTGTGTCCCCGGGGCTGCTCTTGGCCAGGCAGCCTCAGTGGGAGCCAGCACTGGCTTCAGCCCCAGCGGGCACCCCAGGACAAGGCCCAGCAATTAGGAGGCCAATGAAAGCTCTGAGCAGCAGCAGGACCCTCAGCACAGTTAGTTGGACAACCATGGACTGGCCACAACTCCACAGCAGCATTTCTGTTCCCTGAATGTTCTTGACTATGTGCAGCCTATAAAGAAGCTAGAGGGTAGAGATGGGCCAACACTTACCGTTTCTTTCCCTTCCACAACCGGAACCCCGCATAGCACAGTACCACGGAAATTGGCACAGTGAACAGTGTCACTACCGTGCCTATCATGCAGGACCTGCGCACGTCCTGGGGGCAGATAATTCTCGGTGTTTTCCGTGGATTCTGGGCGTTTGTGTCTGACATGCCAAGCACTTCTGTGGGAGCAATGAGGAGCGTCAGCCCGTGCTGTGCTGCACTACTGAGCTGGCAGCACGGTGGATGCGGGCAGGACGTTCCCGGTTTCCCCCAGAGCTGGGGCCTGCAGGCACCTGGCCGCCCCTTGGCACAGGCTGTGCCACCCAACAAAGCCCAGCAGGCCGGGAGGAGAGCCCGGGGGCAGCGCAGCTGCTTGGGCAGTGGCTGCTTGGAGGGACACGGGCCAAAGCCATCCCTGAGCAGCCACTGCCAGCCCTGGCCCTCCCTGCCCCGTGACAGCTCCCCCAGCCCCAGGGCACAGAGTCAGGCCCTGTCAGGAGCCAGTGCATCCCCTGCCCAGTCGGGAGCCAAGGCTGGCTCTGGCCCTGGGCTGGCGGCAGGGCTCCCGCTCGGGGCTGCTCCTGTGCCTTGGGCCTCTGGGCACTCAGAGCCAGCCCCAGAGCAGCTGCAGAGGGAGCGATGTTGGTGCACGAGTCCTCTTTCCCCGGGGCTGTGGAGGAGCTCCAGAGGCTCCTCCAGCTTTGGCTGCTGCCGGGCTGGGCAAGGGCAGGCCCTGGGGAAAAGAGCTGACGCCACAGAGCCCCACCAAGGGCTGCGCCTGGTGGAGCAATTATCCCCTGTACCTGTGCCCATGTCTGGCATCTCCTCCTTTCCTGCATCAGTGGCTGGCACAAAGCCATTGCTTCCTACAGGATATGGCCCCACCTGCATGGACTTTTGCTCCATCGCTTGAGAAAGGAAAAAGGACAGCTGGGTCAGATGGAACCATTGCAGGAGGTGGCAACTTCAGGAGACAATACTTGTCAAGTCGTGGATAAGGATCAGGAAAATGGCCAGGTTATTGGGGCTGGGCTAGAGACCTCCCTGACTGAAAAAGCCCCTACACCTGATCTGACTGGAGATTAGAAAATTGCAGGGCATCTCAGGGCATCTATGGCTCGTGGTGCAGTTTGGGCTGCCTGTGAACTGATGCCAAATGCCTTCCTGCAGAGGCTGGGGAGAAGCTGCAGCCAGGCCAGGCTGGCAAACAGCCCTGCAGGGCGTGGAAGCAGCAGCGGGGCAGCGAGGCTGCCATGGATCCCTTCCCGCTGTGCCGGGCACGGCGTGTCCAGATGTGCAGCCAAAGCCCCCGGCTGCTGAGCCCCATGACAAGGCAGAGGGAAACGCACCCACCACGGCGTCTCTCCAGGTCATTCAGCATCTGCTCCAGATGTTTGGCTGCCTCCACGGATTTCATGTCTCCTATGTCTCGGTTCTTCCATTTAGGAGGACCTTAATGGGAAGTTCCATTTCTCCTTCAGGCCCAAGTGGCAGTGAGAGCACCTGCGTGATTGGTGCCCTCCAAGGCACTCCCGCAGCTCAGCCTTCCACTCAGGAGCAGGGCCAGGGGCACCTCGTGCCTGCAGTGGCCCCACGCTGGGATGGAAGGAGCCCCTTGTGGGGCAGTCGGGGCAGAAAGGACTCCCTGGAGCTGCTGCAGCTCCAAACCCAGCCCCAGGCAGGGCCAGGGCTTGGCAGTGGCAGCAGGAGCACCTCAGGCTCCCTGGGGCCGGCAAAGGAGCTGAGAGAGGCTCAGCCCCAGGGCACAGCCCTGGGCCCGGCCCCTTCCCTCTCTGCTCTTCTCTGTGGCTGCACAGAGCACACAGAAGGACACACTGGCATTGAACACGGGAGGAGGATGGACAGCTAAATGATCCTTCCTCCCACTGACAGCGATCCTGTGGGATCACAGAAGGGAGCAGGGCAAGATTTCCAGATTCTTTAAAGCCAGAGATTGTGTTAAGGGACAGGGCTCATGACTGAGCCCTTGCCACATGGACACTGATTATTTTTCAGGAAAGGAACACAGAGAACTTGCCTCCACCATGCCCTAGAGTCTTCATGTTGTCATTCACCAGCTTTTCCATATAAGCCATCTTATCGTCCCAGTCTAGAAGAGGGAAAAGACCAGGTCATTTCCATGGTGTGCTGGGATCCCCCACTGCTTACAGTAAATGGGCACTGCAAGGGGGCCATGTAAGGCTGTGGGAGCCACATGTGAATGCACAAGCCCAAACTGCACAGGGGCCTGGGGAGCTCTGGGCTGGCTCCTGGTCACTCTCCACCCTCTTTGCAGGCCCTGTGACACATCCCCGGTCAGCCCAGGGACCATGGGCGCTCTCTCCTGCCCCCAGTGGAAACCCTCCCTAAGTACCCTGGGGAAAACCATCCCCAGCGCTTCCCGGGGAGCAGGGAGCGCTGTCCCGGGAAAGGGGAGCCAGGCTGCCGGCTCACCTGCTCCCCGCGCTTGCAGCGGAGCAGACTGGGCCGCCCTGGCAGGCAGGGCCACGGCCAGGAGGAGCAGGAGGAAGAGGCGCAGAGCAAGGGCCATGGTGCCTTGCCCTCTGCCAGTCCCGCAGCTCATGCTGCCACCGCTGTCCTGACACCGCTGTCCCAATGTCAGCACCACTGCTGCCACTGCCACTGCTGCTGCCGCAACAGTTGTGCTCAAGCACTGACTGCTCGCTCCTTGTGCTGCTGTGCAACCACGGGGCTCTGGCACCTCTGTGACCTCAGAGCCTGCTGTGACCTCATGGCCAGGGTGGAGTTGTGTGGGCACTGGGATCTGCCTTCTTTGGCAGGGAGCTGCTCTGTCCAAGGGCTGTGACACAGTCCCAGCCCAGCTGATCTCACAGGCTGGGCCATGAAGGGATGGAGAGCAGCCCTGCCAAGAAGGACTTGGGGGTGCTGCAAGATGAGAGGCTGCACATGAGCCAGCCATGTGCATCCAAAGGAGAGTGCCCAGCAGCTTGAAGGAGGTGATTCCACCCCTCTGCTCTGGTGAGACCCCACCTGGAGTACTGTGGAAGAGGTTTTACAGGGACCTCTGTGAGTCATTGAGAAGTTTGATAAGAGGATCCATGTTTAGCCCTGAAAGAATCCCTACCAAGGTTGTTGACATAGAAACCAAGAAAGAAAGAAGGATAAATAAGATAAATCTGGAACTGCCTATTCCAAGAAGCACTTTGCTTGTCTCTCATGACCAGTGAGTAAAGTGCAAACTTATGAGCTTTGTAAGAATGCAGAACAAGCATGCATGCTAGAATAAAAACAGGGTTTGAAGCCTTCTGGAAACGGAGTGTGTTGCTTTGTACTGTCTCCATCTCTACCACGACAGAGTACTGCATCCAGCTCTGGGCTCCCCACACAGGAAGGCCATGGTCCTGTTGGATCTAGTCCAGAGGAGGGACAAAATGCTCTGAGGGCTGGAGCCCTTCTGCTTTGGAGACAGGCTGGGAGAGCTGGTGGCGTTCAGCCTGGAAGAGAGCAGACTCAAGGGAGACCTGATTGCTGCCTTTCAGTACCTGAAGGGGGCTTGTAAAAGAGATGGGACAGAACTTGTAGTAGAGCCTTTTGTGAGCAGAGCGAGGGGGAATGGCTTTAGTCCAAAAGACGGTCCATTCAGACTGGACAAAAGAAACCCATTCTTTCACTGTAGGGTTTGAAAGCCTGACACAGGTTGCCCAGAGAGGTGGACATCCATCCCTGCAAACATTCAAGCTCACGCTCTGAGCAACCTGACCTACTTAAAGGTGTCCCTGCTCAGTGCAGGGCATTGGACTAGATGGCCTTTAAATGTCCCTTCCAAGCCAAGCCATTCTGTGTTCCTGGGCACTATCAAAGCAGTGCTGGATTAGTGCTGGGGTGATTATGTGGCACCTGTATTTTGGTAGTTGGGTCCTTTAGCAATTGGCCCTGAGAGCATTCATGGTCTGGGCAGTGAAGTCTGCAAACAACAGACAGTGTGCTCAAGGAGAAACAGGGGAGGAACACTGCTGTAGCTCAGATAAATGCCAGCATTTTGCTGCCCATTCCTAGTTAAGAAATAAAGGAATGTCCTGAAGATCCCTTCATGTGGGTGCATTATTGGCTGTATCAGTACTTGTGTTCTGCAAAACAGGGAATTTGCTACAACTTCTTGCCCCATTTATCACTGAATGAAACTCAAATCCTGCATTGCTCCTTGTCAACTTGCTTCCAAGTCAAGGCAAATTTTGTTCATGATTGAGTGGGACATATTCACCTGTTCACAAGCAAATTCTTCTTGCCATTCACACAGAGGCAAGATTGTTTTGTGGATTTGCTCTAATCGGACAGGAATTAAGGCCTACCTGTCACTAGAACTAAAGCTGATGCATTAGGTTGCAAAGTCTTGAGTAATTTGGCCTGGTGACTGGCATTGTAGAGAGTTGTTCTGGAATTAAATGACACTTGAAGACACGTGTAGTCTACCATATTTCTGGCATACTAGAAGTGAAAAAAAAAACCTTTGAAACATGATTTTATCCTTTTTTCCTACTCCTCCTCCTCCCAGGAATTTCAATGTCTGAGGTCTAAGCTCTTCAGCTGCCTCACAAACATTGTTTTAATTCAGACAGGCATCCATGCCTTGAGCCACAAATCATGACTGTGGCTGTGAAGCTTGAAGCAATGTAGGTTTATAGCACTAAAAGTAATAATGCATTCCCAGGTTAAGCCAAGTATTTCCCAAGTAACTCTACCTATCCTCAGGGATGTTTCAAAAAGGATCATTGTAAAAGCTGGGAATCAGGAGAAAGAGTGTCATCAAAATTAAAAAGACAGGTTTCTGAGATCTTTATATTCCTATAAAAAGAGATTCAAAATTGTTCATATATGGAACATTGACTAAGAAGTGAATGACAGATTGCCAAAGTAATTGGGGAAAAAAATACCATAAGTAAAACTATGTTTACATGTAGATAATAAGTAAACCACCTTGCTAAGAAAAAAACCAGACCTGCCAATACTAAAACCAATAAGGCTGTTTCATCTGTCTCAATACAAAAAAAAAAACAACACTGAAAAGAATCAGAGGTCATTAAGACAATTAGTATATACAGGAAATTCCAGGGATTGGGAAAAAATGAAGCAAACTGTAGAGTGCAATTCCCAGAGTTAACCTGGAATTTATTGGTGGATTTGTTGCAAAATTTCTGAGAGCAGACTGGAAAAGCATAGGGGCTGGTCAGCCCATGGGTGGGCATTAAGAGCAGTGTGAGGGCTGTTTCTGAGACCAACTGCAGGGAAGAAGAGCAGCAGACAATCACTGGGACAGTCTCTTTGCTGGCTGTGGAGTTTTTGTCAGTCAGTTCCCTGTGGCTGGGGGAGCTGTCACGGGGCAGGGAGGGCCAGGGCTGGCAGTGGCTGCTCAGGGATGGCTTTGGCCCGTGTCCCTCCTAGCAGCCACTGCCCAAGCACCTGCGCTGCCCCCGGGCTCTCCTCCCGGCCTGCTGGGCTTTGTTGGGTGGCACAGCCTGTGCCAAGGGGCGGCAAGGTGCCTGCAGGCCCCAGCTCTGGGGCAAACGGAGAAGGTCCTGCCCGCATCCACCATGCTGCCAGCTCAGCAGAGCAGCACAGCACCGGCTGACGCTTCCCATTGCTCCCACAGTTGCAGCCGGCCCCACCACACGTGTTCCTGATTCCCAGGAGGGGTGTGAAAAATGGCAATCACTTGTTTGTAAAATTGTAAAACTTTATTTTTAATAAATTGGTTATAAAAATAGCAATATCATTAGAGTGCTAAAAATTTTGGACAATTTGGATTAGGACAATAGGAGACAATAGAATGATAGAGTTACAGACATCTGGGTACCTATTTTCTGGGCAGCATAAGCCCGAAAAAGGACAGACATTAACAGAGGATTAACCCTTAAAAACAATAACCTGTTGCATATTTGTGCATCTCGTATATGATGCATAACTTCCATTCAAACACAGGATTTTGTCTGGTCCTCGTCAACTTCTCCCTCTTAATCCTAACCGGCTTCCTGAGGGCTGAGCGACGCAGGAAGAAGTTAGTTTCTTCTGATAGGAGAGCAATACATTCTTTTTCTCTGACAAATTGCA
The DNA here is from genome assembly GCF_047830755.1 of Zonotrichia albicollis. Classification (NCBI taxonomy): domain Eukaryota; kingdom Metazoa; phylum Chordata; class Aves; order Passeriformes; family Passerellidae; genus Zonotrichia; species Zonotrichia albicollis. The sequence goes on along the minus strand of NW_027428466.1, from coordinate 51,938 downwards.
GTGTTCTATGGCTGCTATATTAGCAAAAAGCCAATCATAAAATACATATTTCTCAGAGGACCTTGGAATGGTTTGCTGTTGGGGAACACTCTGTTTGCATGGGATAAGGGCAAGTTTGACGTTCTATTGATGCTGGAAAGGATTTGGAAGCACTCAACACAGCCCTGACTGAGAGCTTCCCTGTTGCAGTGCATGTTTTTGATTGTAATGCGGTCCTAGTAGTCAGTTTTATGACACCCCCTTATTTGGTATTGTTATACCACATTTTATTGCCAATGGGTTGTTCCTTCCCCCCCCGCCCCCCCCCCCCCCCGTGTTGTTGGCTTTCCCCTACTTGTCCATCTCCCCAAAGTCCTGCCCTTTTGTTCCCTGTTCCTCCTCCCATTCAATGTCAATCCCTCCCCAATCCTGCCCCTTTCTCTAGAAACTTCCCTGTCCATTTGGGATGCTTTGAAACTCTATTGGTTTGTTTAAGTTGTCCTCCTCCCCTCTAATCCCCTATTGGTTTAAACAATGTATTCCCCGCCTTGTGTTCCACCCTCAGTTTCTCCCAACTGGCTAAAGACTGTATCCTCCCCAGGCACCTCCGCAGTTTGGAAATCAGTGTAGGCCTTTAATTCAGTGTATTTCTGTCGCTGACACTGCGGGGAATAAACATACAGAAGACCTCTCCCTGTTCCTTGTCCCTACCCCCGCGCACTCCACCCGTGCTGTAAAGCAGCCGTGCCCTACAGCCAAACCCCAGAGTTGACAGTTTTCTGGGGGCGGCCCACTCTGGGTGTTGGTGTTGGCAGCTAGTCGGGCTGAGGAAATCGGGCACTGCAGCACTTCCCGAATGGGCTGTTCTGTTGCAATAAAGAAATGGAGCTGTCAGCCCAGTGTCCGGGTGGCAGCAGCAGCAAAGCCCACCCGGCAGCAGCGCTGGCTGAGCTCCATGGCCAGGAGCAGCCGTGGATGCCCATGGTGTGGGCAGGCAGGAGCCAGGCAGGGGCTGCTGTGACCAGCGGTGGGGACCCGAGGGCTGGGGGAGTCCATGCTGAGCGTCCCTGGGCTGAGGGCACATTGCCTTCTGGGGGATGACCTGGGCCTGAACCTCATGAGGCACACAGTGATATTTTGGGATCTGTGCTCAGAGGTGAAGGGGTCCCTCATGAGGCACACAGTGATATTTTGGGATCTGTGCTCAGAGGTGAAGGGGTCCCTCATGAGGCACACAGTGCTATTTTGGGGTCCCTGCTGAGGGGTGAAGGGATCCCTCATGAGGCACACATGGATATTTTCGGGTCCATACCGAGGGGTGCAGGGATCCCTCAGGAATCACAAAGGAGTATTGACGGCCTCTCCTAAGGTGTGCAGGCACCCCTCATGAGGTGTGCAGCGGGGTTACCTTTGAGGGGGTTTTTACTCTTCTCAGCACAGCAAAGGGTCACTTGGCCGAGGTTTTGCAAAGCTGGGAGAAAGCCTCTTGCAAAGCCTTGGGCCTGTCTGCGGGCACAGCGGGCGGGCGGAGCCCATCCCCTGGGGCCAGGCCGGGCCGGGCCAGGCTCGGGCCCCGGCAGGGAAGGGCCGTGGCCCTGGGCTCTGATGAGGCTGCTGAGCTCCCCCCTGGCCCTGTGCTATAGCCCAACACATTTACAGCCGGAGCCATGCAAGGAGTCCTGCCAAGAGCAAATTGTTCTAATGTTCTCTCTAGGACAAAAAAGAGCAAACCAACCCGGCTGATAGGTGAGGAAAGAGAATTCAAGTTCACTTAAAGCGCTGCTCAGTTCAGGGTTGCCTTTCGTTTGACTGAGCTGATGCTAAGAACTATTTTCTCACATATGGTGGCGTTTCTCTGCAAACAGGCTTTGATGAGAAATTTCTGACCGCATTTGCTTTTGCTCTTTAAGATAAGTCACGAACATGAGTAGCTTTGTTGAGGAATGGAGAATTGTTTGTAGCTCAGGAGGAACCTTACATTTTAGCACAGGAAGAAGGTAAGGCACAGGTTTAAAGGCTTTCTCCTCCTGGAGTGACACACTTTCAGAGGAGTCTGTGAGGAGAAGTCCCCTCAGCCACTGCCAGGGCTATGTGCCTCCTCTGCAGGCTCAGTATTCTGGGAGTTCCACGAGCCTCAGCTGCCAGTGAATATTCTTCTGAATATTTCTTGTTGTGCAGTGCAGAGGAAGAATATTTGGTGCTAGATTCCCCTCTGGGCTTTGAGGTAAATCTCAGTAATGCTGGTGATTTTTTTGTCCAGATGAACTTTTTATGGATAGAAAGGAAAAAGGGAAGAAGTATCGTGGAAAATTAATTCCTCAAAATGTGAGCGGCCAAATCGCACTAAAAATGAAATCAGAACTGAAGAATGTTTTTATTTTTTTTCCCTTGACAGCTAAGGCAAAACATGCAGTGCTAATAAAGTCTTTAAGAGATGCAACGAGCACCCAACTGTATGAAAATGAAAGAGGTAAAGGATGAGAAAGGGTATGGGAAGAATCTTCAGCCCTTCCTGTTGAAGGTCCAAGAGTATGAAAACGGACTCTGGCTGTTGCCCGTAGGTAACACGGGCTAATTGTAGAGGAGAGCAGGTGCCCAAGCTGTTGGTGGCCCAAGCCCTGCGTGGCTAGCCCAGTTGAAGTCCTAGTTGGACCAGGGCGGCGGGCTCGGGAGGGGTGGAGGTGGGGGGATCTCGGGAGGCTTCCGCTTCAAGGCCGGGCTGGGGGGCCGTGGGGGAGGCACGGAGGGTTGGTGCTCTGCTTTCTTGGGCAACTCCTGCTGCCGAGGCCTCGGGTGAGAGCTGTCAAAGGCGACGGTCTCTGGGCTCTCTGGGGGAGAGGGAGAGGCACGCCTTCTCGGCCGGGATGCTGGAGCGGCGGCAGCGCGACTGTGGAGAGAGGAGGTGGCTGAGGGCCCAGGTGCCAGTGGCACACAGGGAGCCTCCTGCACAGCAGGGCCCAGAGCTGGCAAGGCTCCCCAGCACGGCTGGAGCTGCTGGCACAGCTTGGCCCAGCTGCACAGCTGCCCCTCAAGGCCCCGGCGAGCAGGACACAGCTCTGGGCAGGCTCCGTGGCCACGAGTGGGCCCCGGAGCACCTCTGCCTTTCAAGGGCAATCTCGTCTCTGCTCTTTCTCCTCCCCACCGTGCTTTGCCTCTGCCCTGTGTCCCCGGGGCTGCTCTGGGCCAGGCAGCCTCAGTGGGAGCCAGCACTGGCTGCAGCCCCAGCGGGCACCCCAGGACAAGGCCCAGCAATTAGGAGGCCAATGAAAGCTCTGAGCAGCAGCAGGACCCTCAGCACAGTTAGTTGGACAACCATGGACTGGCCACAACTCCACAGCAGCATTTCTGTTCCCTGAATGTTCTTGACTATGTGCAGCCTATAAAGAAGCTAGAGGGTAGAGATGGGCCAACACTTACCGTTTCTTTCCCTTCCACAACCGGAACCCCGCATAGCACAGTCCCACGGAAATTGGCACAGTGAACAGTGTCACTACTGTGCCTATCATGCAGGACCTGCGCACGTCCTGGGGGCAGATAATTCTCGGTGTTTTCCGTGGATTCTGGGCGTTTGTGTCTGACATGCCAAGCACTTCTGTGGGAGCAATGAGGAGCGTCAGCCCGTGCTGTGCTGCACTGCTGAGCTGGCAGCACGGTGGATGCAGGCAGGACGTTCTTGGTTTCCCCCAGAGCTGGGGCCTGCAGGCACCTTGCCGCCCCTTGGCACAGGCTGTGCCACCCAACGAAGCCCAGCAGGCCGGGAGGAGAGCCGGGGGGCAGCGCAGCTGCTTGGGCAGTGGCTGCTTGGAGGGACACGGGCCAAAGCCATCCCTGAGCAGCCACTGCCAGCCCTGGCCCTCCCTGCCCCGTGACAGCTCCCCCAGCCCCAGGGCACAGAGTCAGGCCCTGTCAGGACCCAGTGCAGCCCCTGCCCAGTCGGGAGCCAAGGCTGGCTCTGGCCCTGGGCTGGCGGCAGGGCTCCCGCTCGGGGCTGCTCCTGTGCCTTGGGCCTCTGGGCACTCAGAGCCAGCTCCAGAGCAGCTGCAGAGGGAGCGATGTTGGTGCACGAGTCCTCTTTCCCCAGGGCTGTGGACGAGCTCCAGAGGCTCCTCCAGCTTTGGCTGCTGCCGGGCTGGGCAAGGGCAGGCCCTGGGGAAAAGAGCTGACGCCACAGAGCCCCACCAAGGGCTGCGCCTGGTGGAGCAATTATCCCCTGTACCTGTGCCCATGTCTGGCATCTCCTTCTTTTCCTGCATCAGTGGCTGGCACAAAGCCATTGCTTCCTACAGGATATGGCCCCACCTGCATGGACTTTTGCTCCATCGCTTGAGAAAGGAAAAAGGACAGCTGGGTCAGATGGAACCATTGCAGGAGGTGGCAACTTCAGGAGACAATACTTGTCAAGTCGTGGATAAGGATCAGGAAAATGGCCAGGTTATTGGGGCTGGGCTAGAGACCTCCCTGACTGAAAAAGCCCCTACACCTGATCTGACTGGAGATTAGAAAATTGCCGGGGATCTCAGGGCATCTATGGCTCGTGGTGCAGTTTGGGCTGCCTGTGAACTGATGCCAAATGCCTTCCTGCAGAGGCTGGGGAGAAGCTGCAGCCAGGCCAGGCTGGCAAACAGCCCTGCAGGGCGTGGAAGCAGCAGCGGGGCAGCGAGGCTGCCATGGATCCCTTCCCGCTGTGCCGGGCACGGCGTGTCCAGATGTGCAGCCAAAGCCCCCGGCTGCTGAGCCCCATGACAAGGCAGAGGGAAACGCACCCACCACGGCGTCTCTCCAGGTCATTCAGCATCTGCTCCAGATGTTTCGCTGCCTCCAAGGATTTCATGTCTCCTATGTCTCGGTTCTTCCATTTAGGAGGACCTTAATGGGAAGTTCCATTTCTCCTTCAGGCCCAAGTGGCAGTGAGAGCACCTGCGTGATTGGTGCCCTCCAAGGCACTCCCGCAGCTCAGCCTTCCACTCAGGAGCAGGGCCAGGGGCACCTCGTGCCTGCAGTGGCCCCACACTGGGATGGAAGGAGCCCCTTGTGGGGCAGTCGGGGCAGAAAGGACTCCCTGGAGCTGCTGCAGCTCCAAACCCAGCCCCAGGCAGGGCCAGGGCTTGGCAGTGGCAGCAGGAGCACCTCAGGCTCCCTGGGGCCGGCAAAGGAGCTGAGAGAGGCTCAGCCCCAGGGCACAGCCCTGGGCCCGGCCCCTTCCCTCTCTGCTCTTCTCTGTGGCTGCACAGAGCACACAGAAGGACACACTGGCATTGAATACGGGAGGAGGATGGACAGCTAAATGATCCTTCCTCCCACTGACAGCGATCCTGTGGGATCACAGAAGGGAGCAGGGCAAGATTTCCAGATTCTTTAAAGCCAGAGATTGTGTTAAGGGACAGGGCTCATGACTGAGCCCTTGCCACATGGACACTGATTATTTTTCAGGAAAGGAACACAAAGAACTTGCCTCCACCATGCCCTAGAGTCTTCATATTGTCATTCACCAGCTTTTCCATATAAGCCATCTTATCGTCCCAGTCTAGAAGAGGGCAAAGACCAGGTCATTTCCATGGTGTGCTGGGATCCCCCACTGCTTACAGTAAATGGGCACTGCAAGGGGGCCATGTAAGGCTGTGGGAGCCACATGTGAATGCACAAGCCCAAACTGCACAGGGGCCTGGGGAGCTCTGGGCTGGCTCCTGGTCACTCTCCACCCTCTTTGCAGGCCCTGTGACACATCCCCGGTCAGCCCAGGGCCCATGGGCGCTCTCTCCCGCCCCCAGTGGAAACCCTCCCTAAATACCCTGGGGAAAACCATCCCCAGTGCTTCCCGGGGAGCAGGGAGCGCTGTCCCGGGAAAGGGGAGCCAGGCTGCCGGCTCACCTGCTCCCCGCGCTTGCAGCGGAGCAGCCTGGGCAGCCCTGGCAGGCAGGGCCACGGCCAGGAGGAGCAGGAGGAAGAGGCGCAGAGCAAGGGCCATGGTGCCTTGCCCTCTGCCAGTCCCGCAGCGCTTGCTGCCACCGCTGTCCTGACACCGCTGTCCCAATGTCAGCACCACTGCTGCCACTGCCACTGCTGCTGCCGCAACAGTTGTGCTCAAGCACTGACTGCTCGCTCCTTGTGCTGCTGTGCAACCACGGGGCTCTGGCACCTCTGTGACCTCAGAGCCTGCTGTGACCTCATGGCCAGGGTGGAGTTGTGTGGGCACTGGGATCTGCCTTCTTTGGCAGGGAGCTGCTCTGTCCAAGGGCTGTGACACAGTCCCAGCCCAGCTGATCTCACAGGCTGGGCCATGAAGGGATGGAGAGCAGCCCTGCCAAGAAGGACTTGGGGGTGCTGCAAGATGAGAGGCTGCACATGAGCCAGCCATGTGCATCCAAAGGAGAGTGCCCAGCAGCTTGAAGGAGGTGATTCTGTTGCCCGAATGATAAAGGACACAAAACTCGGATAAGTTTTGTGCGGCGCTTTATTGAAGGGCCCGGGGGCCTGCGGACTAGCGTCCCCAAAAACAGAACCCCAAAATTCACACATGGGTGTTTTCCTTTTATACACAAGCAATTCATAACAAAGTCTCCAAGAAACAGTGGCCCTTCGCAAAGTCTCCAAGAAACAGTGGCCCTTCGCCAAACTACGGACCCTTGTAATACATTCCCTAGTTCACGAGCAAAATCATAAATCTTCTACCTGTCCTATTGTATGCTATCCCCAAACCGGTTAGTCTTCTTACTCTCCTACCCTGGCTTAATGTTTATTAGGTTTCTAAAGCTACTTGCCAGGGTTACACAAACTCAATCACATAATATCAACGGCTACAAAATTATTTTTACAAACCAATTCACACAAAACTCATAACTAAACTATAATAAAACATTTTGCTAAATTTCATTTCTTTTCCAACATTTCCCCCCTTTTGAGCATCCATCAGTCCTGCTGCAAGGATGCTCAACCAACGGTATTGACAGTAACATCTTCATAGCAAGGTGGGGCATGTTCTTCGTTCTGCCGCCCACGGGTCATCACCTTCAGCAACCGGATAGATCGCTTCCTTTCCTTTTCAATCACACCTAAAAGACATCTATATACAATCCATATAGTCACCAAAAATACCAAAAGCATTAGTACATACTGTATAACGGAAGTAATCCAGCCAGACAGGTGAAGCCCCAAAGAATCAAATACTGCTCCTATCCAATTATGCTGTGCTTCCCTTTCAATTTCCTTGGTTTTTGTTTCCACTTCTGCCAATTGGGAAATATCTTTCTCCACTTCAAGTGTAACATTTAGAATGTGTACACAGCAATGATCTACTCTCCTACTCAGGTAACCACAAACTCCATGTTCTTTTAACAGTAGCAAATCCAATGCCATTCTGTTTTGTAAGGTCATTCTTGATGTAGCTTGCAATTGCAAATTTAGATCTTTAAATCCCTTCTTAGTAGCTGCTGCCAATCTTTCTGTCTGTCCTAACAAGTTGTTGAGCATTTCCCTATTTCGATATGTTGCTATCGGAGGGAATAATGACTCTAATATCCACCCAAATTGTACTCCTGTGCCAGGTTCATGCCACTGCTCCTCTAGGGATTCTTCCCTCTTTTTGAGTCCTTTCCTTTGAATCAATCTATTCTGCTTCCAGTATGGACACAATGTGGGAACCCCTAGGGTAATTTGTGTTACTGATCCATCTAAAGATAAATGTGTGGTCCACTGTCCGTGTCCCAACACCCAGACTAGATTTCCAGGACTGTGCACTGTGGTATATCTGCAATCTATAGGTCCATCCATGGAGTCTCTGCTAACCGTGTGATTATACCCCCTACACTCACATCCCCATTTTAATGCCATTTTCACCGGTACCAATCCAATTCGGTCTTCCGGTGTATCACATGTAAAAACCTCAGTACAATTCCAATCCTCTTTCTGCGGTCTGAACTCTCGGGAAGATGTAGACGTGATGATGGCCCTATAATGTGACTGATTCTTTACCCCTGACCATTGGATGCACCATTGTACTTCCCCAAGGTAACTATGGTGTTCCAAAACACTGGGTCCCCACAATGTCTTCCAACTTTTCCAGGTATCAAAATTCTGTGTGATATTCTGACAACTCATCTCATTTCGTTGGGATTTTGTTCTTATTCGTACTGTATTGCATGGCTCATCTACTGGGGTTGCAATCAAACACCTCCTGGTATTTTGAATCCAACCAAAATGATTTGGTTTCATTTCACATTCCTCTTTAGTCATAGCCCGAATGGTCATGCACAAATCCCTCCATACCTCTACTTGTTTAGGAACTGACTGGCAGGACCATGAAACATTCTTGAATGATTCAGGCATTTTGGTTACCGGTATTATTCCCCAGGGAATTGGTTCACCTGCAGCCTGTGGTAATGGCAGACAAGCTGTTATTTTAGTCACGTTCTGCATGATCCCAAAATCCCTAATTAATCCTACCACTAGGTTTTCCTGCTCAGCATTTCGTTCTATTGTATCATTAGCCTCCCGTCTTCTCCTTCCACCGTGTCCCTGTGAGGATGACATCATTCTGTCATGCCTCCACCATGCATTCCCTATTCTAGGATTAGCGACATTCAACCACCCACAACCTTTGCCTCCCTTCTCCCACCAGCTCGTCCCGTCCTCTACTCTGTCCCAGGTCAGTTCCCTATTTTGCTTCCTCCCAGCACGATCCCTTGTCCATGGCAAAACACTCATACTCACTCTTTTGTAATCAAAACTATCCCGTATTTTGACCAAACATGTATATTCTCCCGTATCGTTTGTGGTTACCTTAGTAAGATTCAGTACCGTGTTTCCTTGTTGTTTATCCTAATCCCAACCGACTTCTGTCTTGCCTCGGCTTCTTTCAGCCCCCCGTTGCCATATTGCAATAACTTCACTGGCCTCAACTTTCTGGCTGTGAAACATAACACAAGTTAATTGAACATCCATCCCTTCCATGGCTGTAACCTTTGTTTCTTTAGCCTGTACTAAAATAGACCCTTGAACGGGTACCAGTCTCATGATTACTAGCAGCAATATAATTAAGAAGGCGGCTTTGCGCGGAAGATCATCCGGGTTGGAGACACTATCTGGGTTTCCCATTGGAACAGTGCCTTCTTTACCCTGGTGTAATGGATCCAAGCGTCCATCTCCTGGACCTTCACCGCCATGTAGGTCGTCATCATCACCTGGTGGGGTCCGCTCCATGATTCTCGTAGCGGATCCGTAATCTACTTCTTGATGTACACTTGGTCCCCAGGCTGGATGTCGTGGACAGAGTTCTCCAGCGTGAGCGGTTTATTCCACTGTAACGTATTTCTTAAAGAATTCAAGATTTTATTAAGTGACATAACATATTCTGCAATTGCCTGATCCCCACTCACATGTACCTCTCCTTTTAATACAGTTGCATGATATGGTTTGCCATATAGTATCTCATATGGACTTACGCCTACCTTTTCCCTCGGTTTAATTCGAATCCTGAGTAGGGCCAAAGGCAAAGCCTGAGGCCAGTGCAGTTTAGCTTCCTGGCAAATCTTTTTGATTTGTCCTTTCAGAGTTTGGTTCATTCTTTCCACCTGCCCACTAGACTGAGGTCTCCAGGGAGTATGCAAATTCCAGGTTATGTCTAACATCCGTGCTAATTCCTGCACTACCCCGGCTATAAAATGTGGACCCCTATCTGACGACAATCCTAAGGGTACTCCAAATCTTGGTATTATTTCTTTTAACAAGGTTTTTACCACCTCCTTAGCCTGATTAGTTCTACACGGAAAAGCTTCTGGCCACCCTGAAAACGTACATACGTACACTAACAAGTATCTGTATCCCTGTGCCCTAGGCAATTCAGAAAAATCAACTTGCCAATAATCTCCTGGTTGTGGCCCAATTTGCAACTTTCCCATTTGTATTTGTCTCCTAACTACTGGATTATTTTTCAAACATACCGGGCACATTGCATTAACTCTTTTTGCCATTGTTAACATCTGATTAGAGATTATCTCATTCTTTAAAAATTTTACCAATGCTTCTGCCCCCCAATGGCATTTATTATGTTCTGATTCCAAAATAAATTTCATTATGCGAGTCGGTACCACTATTTGTCCCATCGGCGTAACATACCACCCGAGCTGATTCCTCTGTGCCCCTAGCAAGTTTATTAGTTTTCCATCTTCTATTGAATATTTGGGCTCCTGATTCAGGTATGGGGTAGCCGGATTTGTTCTTACCGGTACCAATGCCATTTGAGTCCATACTTCCCGTGCCACTTGCCGTGCTGTAACATCAGCAAATCGATTTCCTCTGTAAACTTCTCCTTCTGCATTCTGATGTCCTCTAACATGCATTACTGCAACTGCTTTGGGACTATGTACCGCATCCAGTAGCTGTAGCACTTCTTCCCGGTGCTTGATATTGGTTCCCTGTGAATTCAAAAGCCCCCTTTCTTTCCATAACGCCCCATGCACATGAACCACACCAAAGGCATATTTAGAATCTGTCCAGATATTAACCCTTTTGTCCTTGCTCAAGTACAGAGCTCTGGTGAGTCCAATCACCTCTGCCTTCTGGGCTGAAGTTCCAGGTAACAAAGCCTTTGCTTCTATTACCTGATCCGATGTTACCACTGCATACCCAGCATAGCGAGTCCCATTCTCAACAAAACTGGATCCATCAGTGTATAGTTCCCATTCAGGGTCTTCCAATGGTTCATCCTTTAGGTCGGGTCTGCTGGCATACACTTGTTCAATTACCTCCACGCAATCGTGCACCAGTCCCTCAGCCTCCTGGTCACTGCGTAAAAACTCTGCTGGATTAACATGGTTAGTAGTCTTTATTTCAATATCATCCTGTTCTCTCAGGATAGCCTGGTATTGCAACATTCGACTTGATGATAGCCAGTGACCCCCCTTTTGCTCCAAAACAGCCATGACCATATGGGGAACAAACACTTTCATTTTTGCCTCCAAAGTCAATTTCCGGGCCTCCTGAATAAGGATTATTGTTGCTGTCAAGGCTCGTAAACACGAGGGCCACCCGGAACTTACCAAATCCAGTTGTTTAGAGAAGTATCCTACTGGCCTCTTCCATGATCCCACCTTCTGGGTGAGGACCCCCAATGCCAGTTTTTGCCTCTCATTTACATATAACTGGAATTCCTTGGTCAGGTCAGGGAGTCCTAGGGCTGGGGCCTCCTTTAGTGCCTGCTTCAATTCCTGGAAGGCCTTCTTTTGTTGTGTCGTCCATTCCAACCGATGCTGCTTCAAGGCCTCATACAGTGGCTTGGCTAGGAGACCAAAGTTCATGATCTACAGTCGACACCATCCCACCATTCCTAGAAAAGATCTCAATTCCTGATGGTTACGAGGCAAAGGAATAGCACATATTGCCTCTATTCGGTTAACTCCCAAACGTCTCTGCCCTTGTGTGATCTCACAACCGAGATAAATAACACTAATTTTGATCAATTGAGCCTTTTCCTTAGAGACCTTATACCCTGCTTGGCCAAGCATATTAAGTAATTTAATTGTTAATTCCACACACATGTCCCTTTCCTTAGTGGCCAGAAAAATGTCGTCCACGTACTGCAGGACTACATACAAGGATGGAGATATTGTTACCTGGGTTATCTTCCATTCCTCCAGCTCCTTGGCCAGTTGATTTCCAAAAATAGTGGGGCTGAGCTTAAACCCTTGTGGCAGTCTGGTCCACGTAAGCTGCCTCTTTCTCCCAGAATCAGGACTCTCCCACTCGAAGGCAAAATATTTCCTACTCTCTACTGCCAGTGGGATGCAGAAGAAAGCATCTTTAAGATCAATCACAGAGAACCATTTAAACTCCTCCGATACAGATGTTAACAATGTATAAGGATTAGCAACAACTGGATGTATGTCCTTTACTATTTCATTAATCGCTCTCAAGTCCTGTACCAAACGATATTTACCATTAGGCTTTTTCACTGGAAAAATTGGAGTATTATACTCCGATTCACATTCCTGTAATATTCCTTGAACCAAAAATTGTTTAATTAACGGGGCTACTCCCCTCCTTGCCTCAAGCTTCAAGGGGTATTGCTTTACCCTCACTGGTCGGGCCCCTTCCTTAAGTTCCACTTTTACTGGCTGGGCAGCTTTAGATTTCCCGGGGACCCCCAACTCCCACACCCAGGGTACTACAGCCTGCTCAATTTCTTCTGGAATAGGAGAGGCATCTACTTCCTTAATCACAAAAATGCCTGCTATTTGTTCCTCAGATATCTCCAATTTCACCCTTCCCCCTTCAAATATTATTTTCACATTAAGTCGGGACAATAGGTCTCTGCCAAGAAGGGGTGTGGGGCAATTTGGCATATACAAAAATTGATGATCCAATTCCTCCCCCCCAAACCTAAGATTTAAAGGTTGTAAAAATGGTTGTTCCTCTAGCTTCCCTGTTGCCCCCACCACCTGTACAGTTGTGTCACTCAAAGGTCCTAATAATCTATTAAGTACAGAATATGTAGCTCCAGTGTCTACCATAAATTCCTGACCCTTCCCATCTATCTCTAAAACTACCCTCAGGTCTTTGTCTAGTCAGCTTTGATTCTGATAATTTCCCAAAACTAGTGCTTGAGCTGCCTCTGTTGGTCCTCCCGTAAATCCTCCCACATGAGTATTCCCAACTAACCCCAATTGTCGGCAAAATGCACACCGGTTTGGATCCAACCTCCCCGTGTTAGGTGCAAACCCAAATCCTCCCCGACCTCTCATCATCCCCCTCTGTCCACGATTAGCTCCTCCCCGACCTCGTCCCCTAATGAATTTTCCTCCTCAAAAAGTGCATCAAAGATTCCATTATCCCCAATTCCAGTGTACCATTCACTGGCCATCCCGCTTCCCCAATCTCATATTCAGGCCACCAACGGTTACAATAATCTATCATTTTGCTCTTATCTAACTCTTGAGAAAAGCCTTCGCCTTTCCACCTTTTCAATATACAACCTAATGGTGTATTTCCAGGTATTTTTCCATTGGCCTGCACCAAAGTTTTAAAAGTTTTAAAAGACATCATATTACAGCCTTTAATTTTTCTTTTTTTTTTTTTTTTTTTTTTTTTTTTTTTTTTTTTTTTTTCTATTCCACCTTTAATCCCAATAAACCAATATACCTTTTCGCCGTCCTTCCCCAAGAAAAAAAACAACAGGAGGCGAATTCCGGACCTGCGTACCCTAGACGTCTTATGGCCGGAGCCTAGGCTTTTTCCATTAACCACCAAACCAAATCCAATTATCACCTTTTTCCAATATAAAGCGCCTTCGGGCTTACCTTCTGCAGTCGTCCGACAGGCGCGGGGGGTCGGGCACGACCGATGACTCCTCCGAGAAGTGCTCGGCGCCGGCTTGGAGTGGATCGGGACGCGAACCGCCCCAGCGACCCTCGGAGTCCTGCCGCGGTCGCCAGAAAACTGTTGCCCGAATGATAAAGGACACAAAACTCGGATAAGTTTTGTGCGGCGCTTTATTGAAGGGCCCGGGGGCCTGCGGACTAGCGTCCCCAAAAACAGAACCCCAAAATTCACACATGGGTGTTTTCCTTTTATACACAAGCAATTCATAACAAAGTCTCCAAGAAACAGTGGCCCTTCGCAAAGTCTCCAAGAAACAGTGGCCCTTCGCCAAACTACGGACCCTTGTAATACATTCCCTAGTTCACGAGCAAAATCATAAATCTTCTACCTGTCCTATTGTATGCTATCCCCAAACCGGTTAGTCTTCTTACTCTCCTACCCTGGCTTAATGTTTATTAGGTTTCTAAAGCTACTTGCCAGGGTTACACAAACTCAATCACATAATATCAACGGCTACAAAATTATTTTTACAAACCAATTCACACAAAACTCATAACTAAACTATAATAAAACATTTTGCTAAATTTCATTTCTTTTCCAACAATTCCACCCCTCTGCTCTGGTGAGACCCCACCTGGAGTACTGTGGAAGAGGTTTTACAGGGACCTCTGTGAGTCATTGAGAAGTTTGATAAGAGGATCCATGTTTAGCCCTGAAAGAATCCCTACCAAGGTTGTTGACATAGAAACCAAGAAAGAAAGAAGGATAAATAAGATAAATCTGGAACTGCCTATTCCAAGAAGCACTTTGCTTGTCTCTCATGACCAGTGAGTAAAGTGCAAACTTATGAGCTTTGTAAGAATGCAGAACAAGCATGCATGCTAGAATAAAAACAGGGTTTGAAGCCTTCTGGAAACGGAGTGTGTTGCTTTGTACTGTCTCCATCTCTACCACGACAGAGTACTGCATCCAGCTCTGGGCTCCCTACACAGGAAGGCCATGGTCCTGTTGGATCTAGTCCAGAGGAGGGACAAAATGCTCTGAGGGCTGGAGCCCTTCTGCTTTGGAGACAGGCTGGGAGAGCTGGTGGCGTTCAGCCTGGAAGAGAGCAGACTCAAGGGAGACCTGATTGCTGCCTTTCAGTACCTGAAGGGGGCTTGTAAAAGAGATGGGACAGAACTTGTAGTAGAGCCTTTTGTGAGCAGAGCGAGGGGGAATGGCTTTAGTCCAAAAGACGGTCCATTCAGACTGGACAAAAGAAACCCATTCTTTCACTGTAGGGTTTGAAAGCCTGACACAGGTTGCCCAGAGAGGTGGACATCCATCCCTGCAAACATTCAAGCTCACGCTCTGAGCAACCTGACCTACTTAAAGGTGTCCCTGCTCAGTGCAGGGCATTGGACTAGATGGCCTTTAAATGTCCCTTCCAAGCCAAGCCATTCTGTGTTCCTGGGCACTATCAAAGCAGTGCTGGATTAGTGCTGGGGTGATTATGTGGCACCTGTATTTTGGTAGTTGGGTCCTTTAGCAATTGGCCCTGAGAGCATTCATGGTCTGGGCAGTGAAGTCTGCAAACAACAGACAGTGTGCTCAAGGAGAAACAGGGGAGGAACACTGCTGTAGCTCAGATAAATGCCAGCATTTTGCTGCCCATTCCTAGTTAAGAAATAAAGGAATGTCCTGAAGATCCCTTCATGTGGGTGCATTATTGGCTGTATCAGTACTTGTGTTCTGCAAAACAGGGAATTTGCTACAACTTCTTGCCCCATTTATCACTGAATGAAACTCAAATCCTGCATTGCTCCTTGTCAACTTGCTTCCAAGTCAAGGCAAATTTTGTTCATGATTGAGTGGGACATATTCACCTGTTCACAAGCAAATTCTTCTTGCCATTCACACAGAGGCAAGATTGTTTTGTGGATTTGCTCTAATCGGACAGGAATTAAGGCCTACCTGTCACTAGAACTAAAGCTGATGCATTAGGTTGCAAAGTCTTGAGTAATTTGGCCTGGTGACTGGCATTGTAGAGAGTTGTTCTGGAATTAAATGACACTTGAAGACACGTGTAGTCTACCATATTTCTGGCATACTAGAAGTGAAAAAAAAAACCTTTGAAACATGATTTTATCCTTTTTTCCTACTCCTCCTCCTCCCAGGAATTTCAATGTCTGAGGTCTAAGCTCTTCAGCTGCCTCACAAACATTGTTTTAATTCAGACAGGCATCCATGCCTTGAGCCACAAATCATGACTGTGGCTGTGAAGCTTGAAGCAATGTAGGTTTATAGCACTAAAAGTAATAATGCATTCCCAGGTTAAGCCAAGTATTTCCCAAGTAACTCTACCTATCCTCAGGGATGTTTCAAAAAGGATCATTGTAAAAGCTGGGAATCAGGAGAAAGAGTGTCATCAAAATTAAAAAGACAGGTTTCTGAGATCTTTATATTCCTATAAAAAGAGATTCAAAATTGTTCATATATGGAACATTGACTAAGAAGTGAATGACAGATTGCCAAAGTAATTGGGGAAAAAAATACCATAAGTAAAACTATGTTTACATGTAGATAATAAGTAAACCACCTTGCTAAGAAAAAAACCAGACCTGCCAATACTAAAACCAATAAGGCTGTTTCATCTGTCTCAATACAAAAAAAAAAACAACACTGAAAAGAATCAGAGGTCATTAAGACAATTAGTATATACAGGAAATTCCAGGGATTGGGAAAAAATGAAGCAAACTGTAGAGTGCAATTCCCAGAGTTAACCTGGAATTTATTGGTGGATTTGTTGCAAAATTTCTGAGAGCAGACTGGAAAAGCATAGGGGCTGGTCAGCCCATGGGTGGGCATTAAGAGCAGTGTGAGGGCTGTTTCTGAGACCAACTGCAGGGAAGAAGAGCAGCAGACAATCACTGGGACAGTCTCTTTGCTGGCTGTGGAGTTTTTGTCAGTCAGTTCCCTGTGGCTGGGGGAGCTGTCACGGGGCAGGGAGGGCCAGGGCTGGCAGTGGCTGCTCAGGGATGGCTTTGGCCCGTGTCCCTCCTAGCAGCCACTGCCCAAGCACCTGCGCTGCCCCCGGGCTCTCCTCCCGGCCTGCTGGGCTTTGTTGGGTGGCACAGCCTGTGCCAAGGGGCGGCAAGGTGCCTGCAGGCCCCAGCTCTGGGGCAAACGGAGAAGGTCCTGCCCGCATCCACCATGCTGCCAGCTCAGCAGAGCAGCACAGCACCGGCTGACGCTTCCCATTGCTCCCACAGTTGCAGCCGGCCCCACCACACGTGTTCCTGATTCCCAGGAGGGGTGTGAAAAATGGCAATCACTTGTTTGTAAAATTGTAAAACTTTATTTTTAATAAATTGGTTATAAAAATAGCAATATCATTAGAGTGCTAAAAATTTTGGACAATTTGGATTAGGACAATAGGAGACAATAGAATGATAGAGTTACAGACATCTGGGTACCTATTTTCTGGGCAGCATAAGCCCGAAAAAGGACAGACATTAACAGAGGATTAACCCTTAAAAACAATAACCTGTTGCATATTTGTGCATCTCGTATATGATGCATAACTTCCATTCAAACACAGGATTTTGTCTGGTCCTCGTCAACTTCTCCCTCTTAATCCTAACCGGCTTCCTGAGGGCTGAGCGACGCAGGAAGAAGTTAGTTTCTTCTGATAGGAGAGCAATACATTCTTTTTCTCTGACAAATTGCAGTGTTCTATGGCTGCTATATTAGCAAAAAGCCAATCATAAAATACATATTTCTCAGAGGACCTTGGAATGGTTTGCTGTTGGGGAACACTCTGTTTGCATGGGATAAGGGCAAGTTTGACGTTCTATTGATGCTGGAAAGGATTTGGAAGCACTCAACACAGCCCTGACTGAGAGCTTCCCTGTTGCAGTGCATGTTTTTGATTGTAATGCGGTCCTAGTAGTCAGTTTTATGACACCCCCTTATTTGGTATTGTTATACCACATTTTATTGCCAATGGGTTGTTCCTTCCCCCCCCGCCCCCCCCCCCCCCGTGTTGTTGGCTTTCCCCTACTTGTCCATCTCCCCAAAGTCCTGCCCTTTTGTTCCCTGTTCCTCCTCCCATTCAATGTCAATCCCTCCCCAATCCTGCCCCTTTCTCTAGAAACTTCCCTGTCCATTTGGGATGCTTTGAAACTCTATTGGTTTGTTTAAGTTGTCCTCCTCCCCTCTAATCCCCTATTGGTTTAAACAATGTATTCCCCGCCTTGTGTTCCACCCTCAGTTTCTCCCAACTGGCTAAAGACTGTATCCTCCCCAGGCACCTCCGCAGTTTGGAAATCAGTGTAGGCCTTTAATTCAGTGTATTTCTGTCGCTGACACTGCGGGGAATAAACATACAGAAGACCTCTCCCTGTTCCTTGTCCCTACCCCCGCGCACTCCACCCGTGCTGTAAAGCAGCCGTGCCCTACAGCCAAACCCCAGAGTTGACAGTTTTCTGGGGGCGGCCCACTCTGGGTGTTGGTGTTGGCAGCTAGTCGGGCTGAGGAAATCGGGCACTGCAGCACTTCCCGAATGGGCTGTTCTGTTGCAATAAAGAAATGGAGCTGTCAGCCCAGTGTCCGGGTGGCAGCAGCAGCAAAGCCCACCCGGCAGCAGCGCTGGCTGAGCTCCATGGCCAGGAGCAGCCGTGGATGCCCATGGTGTGGGCAGGCAGGAGCCAGGCAGGGGCTGCTGTGACCAGCGGTGGGGACCCGAGGGCTGGGGGAGTCCATGCTGAGCGTCCCTGGGCTGAGGGCACATTGCCTTCTGGGGGATGACCTGGGCCTGAACCTCATGAGGCACACAGTGATATTTTGGGATCTGTGCTCAGAGGTGAAGGGGTCCCTCATGAGGCACACAGTGATATTTTGGGATCTGTGCTCAGAGGTGAAGGGGTCCCTCATGAGGCACACAGTGCTATTTTGGGGTCCCTGCTGAGGGGTGAAGGGATCCCTCATGAGGCACACATGGATATTTTCGGGTCCATACCGAGGGGTGCAGGGATCCCTCAGGAATCACAAAGGAGTATTGACGGCCTCTCCTAAGGTGTGCAGGCACCCCTCATGAGGTGTGCAGCGGGGTTACCTTTGAGGGGGTTTTTACTCTTCTCAGCACAGCAAAGGGTCACTTGGCCGAGGTTTTGCAAAGCTGGGAGAAAGCCTCTTGCAAAGCCTTGGGCCTGTCTGCGGGCACAGCGGGCGGGCGGAGCCCATCCCCTGGGGCCAGGCCGGGCCGGGCCAGGCTCGGGCCCCGGCAGGGAAGGGCCGTGGCCCTGGGCTCTGATGAGGCTGCTGAGCTCCCCCCTGGCCCTGTGCTATAGCCCAACACATTTACAGCCGGAGCCATGCAAGGAGTCCTGCCAAGAGCAAATTGTTCTAATGTTCTCTCTAGGACAAAAAAGAGCAAACCAACCCGGCTGATAGGTGAGGAAAGAGAATTCAAGTTCACTTAAAGCGCTGCTCAGTTCAGGGTTGCCTTTCGTTTGACTGAGCTGATGCTAAGAACTATTTTCTCACATATGGTGGCGTTTCTCTGCAAACAGGCTTTGATGAGAAATTTCTGACCGCATTTGCTTTTGCTCTTTAAGATAAGTCACGAACATGAGTAGCTTTGTTGAGGAATGGAGAATTGTTTGTAGCTCAGGAGGAACCTTACATTTTAGCACAGGAAGAAGGTAAGGCACAGGTTTAAAGGCTTTCTCCTCCTGGAGTGACACACTTTCAGAGGAGTCTGTGAGGAGAAGTCCCCTCAGCCACTGCCAGGGCTATGTGCCTCCTCTGCAGGCTCAGTATTCTGGGAGTTCCACGAGCCTCAGCTGCCAGTGAATATTCTTCTGAATATTTCTTGTTGTGCAGTGCAGAGGAAGAATATTTGGTGCTAGATTCCCCTCTGGGCTTTGAGGTAAATCTCAGTAATGCTGGTGATTTTTTTGTCCAGATGAACTTTTTATGGATAGAAAGGAAAAAGGGAAGAAGTATCGTGGAAAATTAATTCCTCAAAATGTGAGCGGCCAAATCGCACTAAAAATGAAATCAGAACTGAAGAATGTTTTTATTTTTTTTCCCTTGACAGCTAAGGCAAAACATGCAGTGCTAATAAAGTCTTTAAGAGATGCAACGAGCACCCAACTGTATGAAAATGAAAGAGGTAAAGGATGAGAAAGGGTATGGGAAGAATCTTCAGCCCTTCCTGTTGAAGGTCCAAGAGTATGAAAACGGACTCTGGCTGTTGCCCGTAGGTAACACGGGCTAATTGTAGAGGAGAGCAGGTGCCCAAGCTGTTGGTGGCCCAAGCCCTGCGTGGCTAGCCCAGTTGAAGTCCTAGTTGGACCAGGGCGGCGGGCTCGGGAGGGGTGGAGGTGGGGGGATCTCGGGAGGCTTCCGCTTCAAGGCCGGGCTGGGGGGCCGTGGGGGAGGCACGGAGGGTTGGTGCTCTGCTTTCTTGGGCAACTCCTGCTGCCGAGGCCTCGGGTGAGAGCTGTCAAAGGCGACGGTCTCTGGGCTCTCTGGGGGAGAGGGAGAGGCACGCCTTCTCGGCCGGGATGCTGGAGCGGCGGCAGCGCGACTGTGGAGAGAGGAGGTGGCTGAGGGCCCAGGTGCCAGTGGCACACAGGGAGCCTCCTGCACAGCAGGGCCCAGAGCTGGCAAGGCTCCCCAGCACGGCTGGAGCTGCTGGCACAGCTTGGCCCAGCTGCACAGCTGCCCCTCAAGGCCCCGGCGAGCAGGACACAGCTCTGGGCAGGCTCCGTGGCCACGAGTGGGCCCCGGAGCACCTCTGCCTTTCAAGGGCAATCTCGTCTCTGCTCTTTCTCCTCCCCACCGTGCTTTGCCTCTGCCCTGTGTCCCCGGGGCTGCTCTGGGCCAGGCAGCCTCAGTGGGAGCCAGCACTGGCTGCAGCCCCAGCGGGCACCCCAGGACAAGGCCCAGCAATTAGGAGGCCAATGAAAGCTCTGAGCAGCAGCAGGACCCTCAGCACAGTTAGTTGGACAACCATGGACTGGCCACAACTCCACAGCAGCATTTCTGTTCCCTGAATGTTCTTGACTATGTGCAGCCTATAAAGAAGCTAGAGGGTAGAGATGGGCCAACACTTACCGTTTCTTTCCCTTCCACAACCGGAACCCCGCATAGCACAGTCCCACGGAAATTGGCACAGTGAACAGTGTCACTACTGTGCCTATCATGCAGGACCTGCGCACGTCCTGGGGGCAGATAATTCTCGGTGTTTTCCGTGGATTCTGGGCGTTTGTGTCTGACATGCCAAGCACTTCTGTGGGAGCAATGAGGAGCGTCAGCCCGTGCTGTGCTGCACTGCTGAGCTGGCAGCACGGTGGATGCAGGCAGGACGTTCTTGGTTTCCCCCAGAGCTGGGGCCTGCAGGCACCTTGCCGCCCCTTGGCACAGGCTGTGCCACCCAACGAAGCCCAGCAGGCCGGGAGGAGAGCCGGGGGGCAGCGCAGCTGCTTGGGCAGTGGCTGCTTGGAGGGACACGGGCCAAAGCCATCCCTGAGCAGCCACTGCCAGCCCTGGCCCTCCCTGCCCCGTGACAGCTCCCCCAGCCCCAGGGCACAGAGTCAGGCCCTGTCAGGACCCAGTGCAGCCCCTGCCCAGTCGGGAGCCAAGGCTGGCTCTGGCCCTGGGCTGGCGGCAGGGCTCCCGCTCGGGGCTGCTCCTGTGCCTTGGGCCTCTGGGCACTCAGAGCCAGCTCCAGAGCAGCTGCAGAGGGAGCGATGTTGGTGCACGAGTCCTCTTTCCCCAGGGCTGTGGACGAGCTCCAGAGGCTCCTCCAGCTTTGGCTGCTGCCGGGCTGGGCAAGGGCAGGCCCTGGGGAAAAGAGCTGACGCCACAGAGCCCCACCAAGGGCTGCGCCTGGTGGAGCAATTATCCCCTGTACCTGTGCCCATGTCTGGCATCTCCTTCTTTTCCTGCATCAGTGGCTGGCACAAAGCCATTGCTTCCTACAGGATATGGCCCCACCTGCATGGACTTTTGCTCCATCGCTTGAGAAAGGAAAAAGGACAGCTGGGTCAGATGGAACCATTGCAGGAGGTGGCAACTTCAGGAGACAATACTTGTCAAGTCGTGGATAAGGATCAGGAAAATGGCCAGGTTATTGGGGCTGGGCTAGAGACCTCCCTGACTGAAAAAGCCCCTACACCTGATCTGACTGGAGATTAGAAAATTGCCGGGGATCTCAGGGCATCTATGGCTCGTGGTGCAGTTTGGGCTGCCTGTGAACTGATGCCAAATGCCTTCCTGCAGAGGCTGGGGAGAAGCTGCAGCCAGGCCAGGCTGGCAAACAGCCCTGCAGGGCGTGGAAGCAGCAGCGGGGCAGCGAGGCTGCCATGGATCCCTTCCCGCTGTGCCGGGCACGGCGTGTCCAGATGTGCAGCCAAAGCCCCCGGCTGCTGAGCCCCATGACAAGGCAGAGGGAAACGCACCCACCACGGCGTCTCTCCAGGTCATTCAGCATCTGCTCCAGATGTTTCGCTGCCTCCAAGGATTTCATGTCTCCTATGTCTCGGTTCTTCCATTTAGGAGGACCTTAATGGGAAGTTCCATTTCTCCTTCAGGCCCAAGTGGCAGTGAGAGCACCTGCGTGATTGGTGCCCTCCAAGGCACTCCCGCAGCTCAGCCTTCCACTCAGGAGCAGGGCCAGGGGCACCTCGTGCCTGCAGTGGCCCCACACTGGGATGGAAGGAGCCCCTTGTGGGGCAGTCGGGGCAGAAAGGACTCCCTGGAGCTGCTGCAGCTCCAAACCCAGCCCCAGGCAGGGCCAGGGCTTGGCAGTGGCAGCAGGAGCACCTCAGGCTCCCTGGGGCCGGCAAAGGAGCTGAGAGAGGCTCAGCCCCAGGGCACAGCCCTGGGCCCGGCCCCTTCCCTCTCTGCTCTTCTCTGTGGCTGCACAGAGCACACAGAAGGACACACTGGCATTGAATACGGGAGGAGGATGGACAGCTAAATGATCCTTCCTCCCACTGACAGCGATCCTGTGGGATCACAGAAGGGAGCAGGGCAAGATTTCCAGATTCTTTAAAGCCAGAGATTGTGTTAAGGGACAGGGCTCATGACTGAGCCCTTGCCACATGGACACTGATTATTTTTCAGGAAAGGAACACAGAGAACTTGCCTTCACCATGCCCTAGAGTCTTCATATTGTCATTCACCAGCTTTTCCATATAAGCCATCTTATCGTCCCAGTCTAGAAGAGGGCAAAGACCAGGTCATTTCCATGGTGTGCTGGGATCCCCCACTGCTTACAGTAAATGGGCACTGCAAGGGGGCCATGTAAGGCTGTGGGAGCCACATGTGAATGCACAAGCCCAAACTGCACAGGGGCCTGGGGAGCTCTGGGCTGGCTCCTGGTCACTCTCCACCCTCTTTGCAGGCCCTGTGACACATCCCCGGTCAGCCCAGGGCCCATGGGCGCTCTCTCCCGCCCCCAGTGGAAACCCTCCCTAAATACCCTGGGGAAAACCATCCCCAGTGCTTCCCGGGGAGCAGGGAGCGCTGTCCCGGGAAAGGGGAGCCAGGCTGCCGGCTCACCTGCTCCCCGCGCTTGCAGCGGAGCAGCCTGGGCAGCCCTGGCAGGCAGGGCCACGGCCAGGAGGAGCAGGAGGAAGAGGCGCAGAGCAAGGGCCATGGTGCCTTGCCCTCTGCCAGTCCCGCAGCGCTTGCTGCCACCGCTGTCCTGACACCGCTGTCCCAATGTCAGCACCACTGCTGCCACTGCCACTGCTGCTGCCGCAACAGTTGTGCTCAAGCACTGACTGCTCGCTCCTTGTGCTGCTGTGCAACCACGGGGCTCTGGCACCTCTGTGACCTCAGAGCCTGCTGTGACCTCATGGCCAGGGTGGAGTTGTGTGGGCACTGGGATCTGCCTTCTTTGGCAGGGAGCTGCTCTGTCCAAGGGCTGTGACACAGTCCCAGCCCAGCTGATCTCACAGGCTGGGCCATGAAGGGATGGAGAGCAGCCCTGCCAAGAAGGACTTGGGGGTGCTGCAAGATGAGAGGCTGCACATGAGCCAGCCATGTGCATCCAAAGGAGAGTGCCCAGCAGCTTGAAGGAGGTGATTCTGTTGCCCGAATGATAAAGGACACAAAACTCGGATAAGTTTTGTGCGGCGCTTTATTGAAGGGCCCGGGGGCCTGCGGACTAGCGTCCCCAAAAACAGAACCCCAAAATTCACACATGGGTGTTTTCCTTTTATACACAAGCAATTCATAACAAAGTCTCCAAGAAACAGTGGCCCTTCGCAAAGTCTCCAAGAAACAGTGGCCCTTCGCCAAACTACGGACCCTTGTAATACATTCCCTAGTTCACGAGCAAAATCATAAATCTTCTACCTGTCCTATTGTATGCTATCCCCAAACCGGTTAGTCTTCTTACTCTCCTACCCTGGCTTAATGTTTATTAGGTTTCTAAAGCTACTTGCCAGGGTTACACAAACTCAATCACATAATATCAACGGCTACAAAATTATTTTTACAAACCAATTCACACAAAACTCATAACTAAACTATAATAAAACATTTTGCTAAATTTCATTTCTTTTCCAACATTTCCCCCCTTTTGAGCATCCATCAGTCCTGCTGCAAGGATGCTCAACCAACGGTATTGACAGTAACATCTTCATAGCAAGGTGGGGCATGTTCTTCGTTCTGCCGCCCACGGGTCATCACCTTCAGCAACCGGATAGATCGCTTCCTTTCCTTTTCAATCACACCTAAAAGACATCTATATACAATCCATATAGTCACCAAAAATACCAAAAGCATTAGTACATACTGTATAACGGAAGTAATCCAGCCAGACAGGTGAAGCCCCAAAGAATCAAATACTGCTCCTATCCAATTATGCTGTGCTTCCCTTTCAATTTCCTTGGTTTTTGTTTCCACTTCTGCCAATTGGGAAATATCTTTCTCCACTTCAAGTGTAACATTTAGAATGTGTACACAGCAATGATCTACTCTCCTACTCAGGTAACCACAAACTCCATGTTCTTTTAACAGTAGCAAATCCAATGCCATTCTGTTTTGTAAGGTCATTCTTGATGTAGCTTGCAATTGCAAATTTAGATCTTTAAATCCCTTCTTAGTAGCTGCTGCCAATCTTTCTGTCTGTCCTAACAAGTTGTTGAGCATTTCCCTATTTCGATATGTTGCTATCGGAGGGAATAATGACTCTAATATCCACCCAAATTGTACTCCTGTGCCAGGTTCATGCCACTGCTCCTCTAGGGATTCTTCCCTCTTTTTGAGTCCTTTCCTTTGAATCAATCTATTCTGCTTCCAGTATGGACACAATGTGGGAACCCCTAGGGTAATTTGTGTTACTGATCCATCTAAAGATAAATGTGTGGTCCACTGTCCGTGTCCCAACACCCAGACTAGATTTCCAGGACTGTGCACTGTGGTATATCTGCAATCTATAGGTCCATCCATGGAGTCTCTGCTAACCGTGTGATTATACCCCCTACACTCACATCCCCATTTTAATGCCATTTTCACCGGTACCAATCCAATTCGGTCTTCCGGTGTATCACATGTAAAAACCTCAGTACAATTCCAATCCTCTTTCTGCGGTCTGAACTCTCGGGAAGATGTAGACGTGATGATGGCCCTATAATGTGACTGATTCTTTACCCCTGACCATTGGATGCACCATTGTACTTCCCCAAGGTAACTATGGTGTTCCAAAACACTGGGTCCCCACAATGTCTTCCAACTTTTCCAGGTATCAAAATTCTGTGTGATATTCTGACAACTCATCTCATTTCGTTGGGATTTTGTTCTTATTCGTACTGTATTGCATGGCTCATCTACTGGGGTTGCAATCAAACACCTCCTGGTATTTTGAATCCAACCAAAATGATTTGGTTTCATTTCACATTCCTCTTTAGTCATAGCCCGAATGGTCATGCACAAATCCCTCCATACCTCTACTTGTTTAGGAACTGACTGGCAGGACCATGAAACATTCTTGAATGATTCAGGCATTTTGGTTACCGGTATTATTCCCCAGGGAATTGGTTCACCTGCAGCCTGTGGTAATGGCAGACAAGCTGTTATTTTAGTCACGTTCTGCATGATCCCAAAATCCCTAATTAATCCTACCACTAGGTTTTCCTGCTCAGCATTTCGTTCTATTGTATCATTAGCCTCCCGTCTTCTCCTTCCACCGTGTCCCTGTGAGGATGACATCATTCTGTCATGCCTCCACCATGCATTCCCTATTCTAGGATTAGCGACATTCAACCACCCACAACCTTTGCCTCCCTTCTCCCACCAGCTCGTCCCGTCCTCTACTCTGTCCCAGGTCAGTTCCCTATTTTGCTTCCTCCCAGCACGATCCCTTGTCCATGGCAAAACACTCATACTCACTCTTTTGTAATCAAAACTATCCCGTATTTTGACCAAACATGTATATTCTCCCGTATCGTTTGTGGTTACCTTAGTAAGATTCAGTACCGTGTTTCCTTGTTGTTTATCCTAATCCCAACCGACTTCTGTCTTGCCTCGGCTTCTTTCAGCCCCCCGTTGCCATATTGCAATAACTTCACTGGCCTCAACTTTCTGGCTGTGAAACATAACACAAGTTAATTGAACATCCATCCCTTCCATGGCTGTAACCTTTGTTTCTTTAGCCTGTACTAAAATAGACCCTTGAACGGGTACCAGTCTCATGATTACTAGCAGCAATATAATTAAGAAGGCGGCTTTGCGCGGAAGATCATCCGGGTTGGAGACACTATCTGGGTTTCCCATTGGAACAGTGCCTTCTTTACCCTGGTGTAATGGATCCAAGCGTCCATCTCCTGGACCTTCACCGCCATGTAGGTCGTCATCATCACCTGGTGGGGTCCGCTCCATGATTCTCGTAGCGGATCCGTAATCTACTTCTTGATGTACACTTGGTCCCCAGGCTGGATGTCGTGGACAGAGTTCTCCAGCGTGAGCGGTTTATTCCACTGTAACGTATTTCTTAAAGAATTCAAGATTTTATTAAGTGACATAACATATTCTGCAATTGCCTGATCCCCACTCACATGTACCTCTCCTTTTAATACAGTTGCATGATATGGTTTGCCATATAGTATCTCATATGGACTTACGCCTACCTTTTCCCTCGGTTTAATTCGAATCCTGAGTAGGGCCAAAGGCAAAGCCTGAGGCCAGTGCAGTTTAGCTTCCTGGCAAATCTTTTTGATTTGTCCTTTCAGAGTTTGGTTCATTCTTTCCACCTGCCCACTAGACTGAGGTCTCCAGGGAGTATGCAAATTCCAGGTTATGTCTAACATCCGTGCTAATTCCTGCACTACCCCGGCTATAAAATGTGGACCCCTATCTGACGACAATCCTAAGGGTACTCCAAATCTTGGTATTATTTCTTTTAACAAGGTTTTTACCACCTCCTTAGCCTGATTAGTTCTACACGGAAAAGCTTCTGGCCACCCTGAAAACGTACATACGTACACTAACAAGTATCTGTATCCCTGTGCCCTAGGCAATTCAGAAAAATCAACTTGCCAATAATCTCCTGGTTGTGGCCCAATTTGCAACTTTCCCATTTGTATTTGTCTCCTAACTACTGGATTATTTTTCAAACATACCGGGCACATTGCATTAACTCTTTTTGCCATTGTTAACATCTGATTAGAGATTATCTCATTCTTTAAAAATTTTACCAATGCTTCTGCCCCCCAATGGCATTTATTATGTTCTGATTCCAAAATAAATTTCATTATGCGAGTCGGTACCACTATTTGTCCCATCGGCGTAACATACCACCCGAGCTGATTCCTCTGTGCCCCTAGCAAGTTTATTAGTTTTCCATCTTCTATTGAATATTTGGGCTCCTGATTCAGGTATGGGGTAGCCGGATTTGTTCTTACCGGTACCAATGCCATTTGAGTCCATACTTCCCGTGCCACTTGCCGTGCTGTAACATCAGCAAATCGATTTCCTCTGTAAACTTCTCCTTCTGCATTCTGATGTCCTCTAACATGCATTACTGCAACTGCTTTGGGACTATGTACCGCATCCAGTAGCTGTAGCACTTCTTCCCGGTGCTTGATATTGGTTCCCTGTGAATTCAAAAGCCCCCTTTCTTTCCATAACGCCCCATGCACATGAACCACACCAAAGGCATATTTAGAATCTGTCCAGATATTAACCCTTTTGTCCTTGCTCAAGTACAGAGCTCTGGTGAGTCCAATCACCTCTGCCTTCTGGGCTGAAGTTCCAGGTAACAAAGCCTTTGCTTCTATTACCTGATCCGATGTTACCACTGCATACCCAGCATAGCGAGTCCCATTCTCAACAAAACTGGATCCATCAGTGTATAGTTCCCATTCAGGGTCTTCCAATGGTTCATCCTTTAGGTCGGGTCTGCTGGCATACACTTGTTCAATTACCTCCACGCAATCGTGCACCAGTCCCTCAGCCTCCTGGTCACTGCGTAAAAACTCTGCTGGATTAACATGGTTAGTAGTCTTTATTTCAATATCATCCTGTTCTCTCAGGATAGCCTGGTATTGCAACATTCGACTTGATGATAGCCAGTGACCCCCCTTTTGCTCCAAAACAGCCATGACCATATGGGGAACAAACACTTTCATTTTTGCCTCCAAAGTCAATTTCCGGGCCTCCTGAATAAGGATTATTGTTGCTGTCAAGGCTCGTAAACACGAGGGCCACCCGGAACTTACCAAATCCAGTTGTTTAGAGAAGTATCCTACTGGCCTCTTCCATGATCCCACCTTCTGGGTGAGGACCCCCAATGCCAGTTTTTGCCTCTCATTTACATATAACTGGAATTCCTTGGTCAGGTCAGGGAGTCCTAGGGCTGGGGCCTCCTTTAGTGCCTGCTTCAATTCCTGGAAGGCCTTCTTTTGTTGTGTCGTCCATTCCAACCGATGCTGCTTCAAGGCCTCATACAGTGGCTTGGCTAGGAGACCAAAGTTCATGATCTACAGTCGACACCATCCCACCATTCCTAGAAAAGATCTCAATTCCTGATGGTTACGAGGCAAAGGAATAGCACATATTGCCTCTATTCGGTTAACTCCCAAACGTCTCTGCCCTTGTGTGATCTCACAACCGAGATAAATAACACTAATTTTGATCAATTGAGCCTTTTCCTTAGAGACCTTATACCCTGCTTGGCCAAGCATATTAAGTAATTTAATTGTTAATTCCACACACATGTCCCTTTCCTTAGTGGCCAGAAAAATGTCGTCCACGTACTGCAGGACTACATACAAGGATGGAGATATTGTTACCTGGGTTATCTTCCATTCCTCCAGCTCCTTGGCCAGTTGATTTCCAAAAATAGTGGGGCTGAGCTTAAACCCTTGTGGCAGTCTGGTCCACGTAAGCTGCCTCTTTCTCCCAGAATCAGGACTCTCCCACTCGAAGGCAAAATATTTCCTACTCTCTACTGCCAGTGGGATGCAGAAGAAAGCATCTTTAAGATCAATCACAGAGAACCATTTAAACTCCTCCGATACAGATGTTAACAATGTATAAGGATTAGCAACAACTGGATGTATGTCCTTTACTATTTCATTAATCGCTCTCAAGTCCTGTACCAAACGATATTTACCATTAGGCTTTTTCACTGGAAAAATTGGAGTATTATACTCCGATTCACATTCCTGTAATATTCCTTGAACCAAAAATTGTTTAATTAACGGGGCTACTCCCCTCCTTGCCTCAAGCTTCAAGGGGTATTGCTTTACCCTCACTGGTCGGGCCCCTTCCTTAAGTTCCACTTTTACTGGCTGGGCAGCTTTAGATTTCCCGGGGACCCCCAACTCCCACACCCAGGGTACTACAGCCTGCTCAATTTCTTCTGGAATAGGAGAGGCATCTACTTCCTTAATCACAAAAATGCCTGCTATTTGTTCCTCAGATATCTCCAATTTCACCCTTCCCCCTTCAAATATTATTTTCACATTAAGTCGGGACAATAGGTCTCTGCCAAGAAGGGGTGTGGGGCAATTTGGCATATACAAAAATTGATGATCCAATTCCTCCCCCCCAAACCTAAGATTTAAAGGTTGTAAAAATGGTTGTTCCTCTAGCTTCCCTGTTGCCCCCACCACCTGTACAGTTGTGTCACTCAAAGGTCCTAATAATCTATTAAGTACAGAATATGTAGCTCCAGTGTCTACCATAAATTCCTGACCCTTCCCATCTATCTCTAAAACTACCCTCAGGTCTTTGTCTAGTCAGCTTTGATTCTGATAATTTCCCAAAACTAGTGCTTGAGCTGCCTCTGTTGGTCCTCCCGTAAATCCTCCCACATGAGTATTCCCAACTAACCCCAATTGTCGGCAAAATGCACACCGGTTTGGATCCAACCTCCCCGTGTTAGGTGCAAACCCAAATCCTCCCCGACCTCTCATCATCCCCCTCTGTCCACGATTAGCTCCTCCCCGACCTCGTCCCCTAATGAATTTTCCTCCTCAAAAAGTGCATCAAAGATTCCATTATCCCCAATTCCAGTGTACCATTCACTGGCCATCCCGCTTCCCCAATCTCATATTCAGGCCACCAACGGTTACAATAATCTATCATTTTGCTCTTATCTAACTCTTGAGAAAAGCCTTCGCCTTTCCACCTTTTCAATATACAACCTAATGGTGTATTTCCAGGTATTTTTCCATTGGCCTGCACCAAAGTTTTAAAAGTTTTAAAAGACATCATATTACAGCCTTTAATTTTTCTTTTTTTTTTTTTTTTTTTTTTTTTTTTTTTTTTTTTTTTTTCTATTCCACCTTTAATCCCAATAAACCAATATACCTTTTCGCCGTCCTTCCCCAAGAAAAAAAACAACAGGAGGCGAATTCCGGACCTGCGTACCCTAGACGTCTTATGGCCGGAGCCTAGGCTTTTTCCATTAACCACCAAACCAAATCCAATTATCACCTTTTTCCAATATAAAGCGCCTTCGGGCTTACCTTCTGCAGTCGTCCGACAGGCGCGGGGGGTCGGGCACGACCGATGACTCCTCCGAGAAGTGCTCGGCGCCGGCTTGGAGTGGATCGGGACGCGAACCGCCCCAGCGACCCTCGGAGTCCTGCCGCGGTCGCCAGAAAACTGTTGCCCGAATGATAAAGGACACAAAACTCGGATAAGTTTTGTGCGGCGCTTTATTGAAGGGCCCGGGGGCCTGCGGACTAGCGTCCCCAAAAACAGAACCCCAAAATTCACACATGGGTGTTTTCCTTTTATACACAAGCAATTCATAACAAAGTCTCCAAGAAACAGTGGCCCTTCGCAAAGTCTCCAAGAAACAGTGGCCCTTCGCCAAACTACGGACCCTTGTAATACATTCCCTAGTTCACGAGCAAAATCATAAATCTTCTACCTGTCCTATTGTATGCTATCCCCAAACCGGTTAGTCTTCTTACTCTCCTACCCTGGCTTAATGTTTATTAGGTTTCTAAAGCTACTTGCCAGGGTTACACAAACTCAATCACATAATATCAACGGCTACAAAATTATTTTTACAAACCAATTCACACAAAACTCATAACTAAACTATAATAAAACATTTTGCTAAATTTCATTTCTTTTCCAACAATTCCACCCCTCTGCTCTGGTGAGACCCCACCTGGAGTACTGTGGAAGAGGTTTTACAGGGACCTCTGTGAGTCATTGAGAAGTTTGATAAGAGGATCCATGTTTAGCCCTGAAAGAATCCCTACCAAGGTTGTTGACATAGAAACCAAGAAAGAAAGAAGGATAAATAAGATAAATCTGGAACTGCCTATTCCAAGAAGCACTTTGCTTGTCTCTCATGACCAGTGAGTAAAGTGCAAACTTATGAGCTTTGTAAGAATGCAGAACAAGCATGCATGCTAGAATAAAAACAGGGTTTGAAGCCTTCTGGAAACGGAGTGTGTTGCTTTGTACTGTCTCCATCTCTACCACGACAGAGTACTGCATCCAGCTCTGGGCTCCCTACACAGGAAGGCCATGGTCCTGTTGGATCTAGTCCAGAGGAGGGACAAAATGCTCTGAGGGCTGGAGCCCTTCTGCTTTGGAGACAGGCTGGGAGAGCTGGTGGCGTTCAGCCTGGAAGAGAGCAGACTCAAGGGAGACCTGATTGCTGCCTTTCAGTACCTGAAGGGGGCTTGTAAAAGAGATGGGACAGAACTTGTAGTAGAGCCTTTTGTGAGCAGAGCGAGGGGGAATGGCTTTAGTCCAAAAGACGGTCCATTCAGACTGGACAAAAGAAACCCATTCTTTCACTGTAGGGTTTGAAAGCCTGACACAGGTTGCCCAGAGAGGTGGACATCCATCCCTGCAAACATTCAAGCTCACGCTCTGAGCAACCTGACCTACTTAAAGGTGTCCCTGCTCAGTGCAGGGCATTGGACTAGATGGCCTTTAAATGTCCCTTCCAAGCCAAGCCATTCTGTGTTCCTGGGCACTATCAAAGCAGTGCTGGATTAGTGCTGGGGTGATTATGTGGCACCTGTATTTTGGTAGTTGGGTCCTTTAGCAATTGGCCCTGAGAGCATTCATGGTCTGGGCAGTGAAGTCTGCAAACAACAGACAGTGTGCTCAAGGAGAAACAGGGGAGGAACACTGCTGTAGCTCAGATAAATGCCAGCATTTTGCTGCCCATTCCTAGTTAAGAAATAAAGGAATGTCCTGAAGATCCCTTCATGTGGGTGCATTATTGGCTGTATCAGTACTTGTGTTCTGCAAAACAGGGAATTTGCTACAACTTCTTGCCCCATTTATCACTGAATGAAACTCAAATCCTGCATTGCTCCTTGTCAACTTGCTTCCAAGTCAAGGCAAATTTTGTTCATGATTGAGTGGGACATATTCACCTGTTCACAAGCAAATTCTTCTTGCCATTCACACAGAGGCAAGATTGTTTTGTGGATTTGCTCTAATCGGACAGGAATTAAGGCCTACCTGTCACTAGAACTAAAGCTGATGCATTAGGTTGCAAAGTCTTGAGTAATTTGGCCTGGTGACTGGCATTGTAGAGAGTTGTTCTGGAATTAAATGACACTTGAAGACACGTGTAGTCTACCATATTTCTGGCATACTAGAAGTGAAAAAAAAAACCTTTGAAACATGATTTTATCCTTTTTTCCTCCTCCTCCTCCTCCCAGGAATTTCAATGTCTGAGGTCTAAGCTCTTCAGCTGCCTCACAAACATTGTTTTAATTCAGACAGGCATCCATGCCTTGAGCCACAAATCATGACTGTGGCTGTGAAGCTTGAAGCAATGTAGGTTTATAGCACTAAAAGTAATAATGCATTCCCAGGTTAAGCCAAGTATTTCCCAAGTAACTCTACCTATCCTCAGGGATGTTTCATAAAGGATCATTGTAAAAGCTGGGAATCAGGAGAAAGAGTGTCATCAAAATTAAAAAGACAGGTTTCTGAGATCTTTATATTCCTATAAAAAGAGATTCAAAATTGTTCATATATGGAACATTGACTAAGAAGTGAATGACAGATTGCCAAAGTAATTGGGGAAAAAATTACCATAAGTAAAACTATGTTTACATGTAGACAATAAGTAAACCACCTTGCTAAGAAAAAAACCAGACCTGCCAATACTAAAACCAATAAGGCTGTTTCATCTGTCTCAATACAAAAAAAAAAAAACCACTGAAAAGAATCAGAGGTCATTAAGACAATTAGTATATACAGGAAATTCCAGGGATTGGGAAAAAATGAAGCAAACTGTAGAGTGCAATTCCCAGAGTTAACCTGGAATTTATTGGTGGATTTGTTGCAAAATTTCTGAGAGCAGACTGGAAAAGCATAGGGGCTGGTCAGCCCATGGGTGGGCATTTAGAGCAGTGTGAGGGCTGTTTCTGAGACCAACTGCAGGGAAGAAGAGCAGCAGACAATCACTGGGACAGTCTCTTTGCTGGCTGTGGAGTTTTTGTCAGTCAGTTCCCTGTGGCTGGGGGAGCTGTCACGGGGCAGGGAGGGCCAGGGCTGGCAGTGGCTGCTCAGGGATGGCTTTGGCCCGTGTCCCTCCAAGCAGCCACTGCCCAAGCAGCTGCGCTGCCCCCGGGCTCTCCTCCCGGCCTGCTGGGCTTTGTTGGGTGGCACAGCCTGTGCCAAGGGGCGGCAAGGTGCCTGCAGGCCCCAGCTCTGGGGCAAACGGAGAACGTCCTGCCCGCATCCACCATGCTGCCAGCTCAGCAGTGCAGCACAGCACGGGCTGACGCTCCCCATTGCTCCCACAGGTGCAGCCGGCCCCACCACACGTGTTCCTGATTCCCAGGAGGGGTGTGAAAAATGGCAATCACTTGTTTGTAAAATTGTAAAACTTTATTTTTAATAAATTGGTTATAAAAATAGCAATATCATTAGAGTGCTAAAAATTTTGGACAATTTGGATTAGGACAATAGGAGACAATAGAATGATAGAGTTACAGACATCTGGGTACCTATTTTCTGGGCAGCATAAGCCCGAAAAAGGACAGACATTAACAGAGGATTAACCCTTAAAAACAATAACCTGTTGCATATTTGTGCATCTCGTATATGATGCATAACTTCCATTCAAACACAGGACTTTGTCTGGTCCTCGTCAACTTCTCCCTCTTAATCCTAACCAGCTTCCTGAGGGCTGAGCGACGCAGGAAGAAGTTAGTTTCTTCTGATAGGAGAGCAATACATTCTTTTTCTCTGACAAATTGCAGTGTTCTATGGCTGCTATATTAGCAAAAAGCCAATCATAAAATACATATTTCTCAGAGGACCTTGGAATGGTTTGCTGTTGGGGAACACTCTGTTTGCATGGGATAAGGGCAAGTTTGACGTTCTATTGATGCTGGAAAGGATTTGGAAGCACTCAACACAGCCCTGACTGAGAGCTTCCCTGTTGCAGTGCATGTTTTTGATTGTAATGCGGTCCTAGTAGTCAGTTTTATGACACCCCCTTATTTGGTATTGTTATACCACATTTTATTGCCAATGGGTTGTTCCTTCCCCCCCCGCCCCCCCCCCCCGTGTTGTTGGCTTTCCCCTACTTGTCCATCTCCCCAAAGTCCTGCCCTTTTGTTCCCTGTTCCTCCTCCCATTCAATGTCAATCCCTCCCCAATCCTGCCCCTTTCTCTAGAAACTTCCCTGTCCATTTGGGATGCTTTGAAACTCTATTGGTTTGTTTAAGTTGTCCTCCTCCCCTCTAATCCCCTATTGGTTTAAACAATGTATTCCCCGCCTTGTGTTCCACCCTCAGTTTCTCCCAACTGGCTAAAGACTGTATCCTCCCCAGGCACCTCCGCAGTTTGGAAATCAGTGTAGGCCTTTAATTCAGTGTATTTCTGTCGCTGACACTGCGGGGAATAAACATACAGAAGACCTCTCCCTGTTCCTTGTCCCTACCCCCGCGCACTCCACCGGTGCTGTAAAGCAGCCGTGCCCTACAGCCAAACCCCAGAGTTGACAGTTTTCTGGGGGCGGCCCACTCTGGGTGTTGGTGTTGGCAGCTAGTCGGGCTGAGGAAATCGGGCACTGCAGCACTTCCCGAATGGGCTGTTCTGTTGCAATAAAGAAATGGAGCTGTCAGCCCAGTGTCCGGGTGGCAGCAGCAGCAAAGCCCACCCGGCAGCAGCGCTGGCTGAGCTCCATGGCCAGGAGCAGCCGTGGATGCCCATGGTGTGGGCAGGCAGGAGCCAGGCAGGGGCTGCTGTGACCAGCGGCGGGGACCCGAGGGCTGGGGGAGCCCATGCTGAGCGTCCCTGGGCTGAGGGCACATTGCCTTC
Source organism: Zonotrichia albicollis (assembly GCF_047830755.1). Lineage (NCBI taxonomy): Eukaryota > Metazoa > Chordata > Aves > Passeriformes > Passerellidae > Zonotrichia > Zonotrichia albicollis. The sequence goes on along the minus strand of NW_027428466.1, from coordinate 16,874 downwards.
TGGGGGATGACCTGGGCCTGAACCTCATGAGGCACACAGTGATATTTTGGGATCTGTGCTCAGAGGTGAAGGGGTCCCTCATGAGGCACACAGTGATATTTTGGGGTCCCTGCTGAGGGGTGAAGGGGTCCCTCATGAGGCACACATGGATATTTTCGGGTCCATACCGAGGGGTGCAGGGATCCCTCAGGAATCACAAAGGAGTATTGACGGCCTCTCCTAAGGTGTGCAGGCACCCCTCATGAGGTGTGCAGCGGGGTTACCTTTGAGGGGGTTTTTACTCTTCTCAGCACAGCAAAGGGTCACTTGGCCGAGGTTTTGCAAAGCTGGGAGAAAGCCTCTTGCAAAGCCTTGGGCCTGTCTGCGGGCACAGCGGGCGGGCGGAGCCCATCCCCTGGGGCCAGGCCGGGCCGGGCCAGGCTCGGGCCCCGGCAGGGAAGGGCCGTGGCCCTGGGCTCTGATGAGGCTGCTGAGCTCCCCCCTGGCCCTGTGCTATAGCCCAACACATTTACAGCCGGAGCCATGCAAGGAGTCCTGCCAAGAGCAAATTGTTCTAATGTTCTCTCTAGGACAAAAAAGAGCAAACCAACCCGGCTGATAGGTGAGGAAAGAGAATTCAAGTTCACTTAAAGCGCTGCTCAGTTCAGGGTTGCCTTTCGTTTGACTGAGCTGATGCTAAGAACTATTTTCTCACATATGGTGGCATTTCTCTGCAAACAGGCTTTGATGAGAAATTTCTGACCGCATTTGCTTTTGCTCTTTAAGATAAGTCACGAACATGAGTAGCTTTGTTGAGGAATGGAGAATTGTTTGTAGCTCAGGAGGAACCTTACATTTTAGCACAGGAAGAAGGTAAGGCACAGGTTTAAAGGCTTTCTCCTCCTGGAGTGACACACTTTCAGAGGAGTCTGTGAGGAGAAGTCCCCTCAGCCACTGCCAGGGCTATGTGCCTCCTCTGCAGGCTCAGTATTCTGGGAGTTCCACGAGCCTCAGCTGCCAGTGAATATTCTTCTGAATATTTCTTGTTGTGCAGTGCAGAGGAAGAATATTTGGTGCTAGATTCCCCTCTGGGCTTTGAGGTAAATCTCAGTAATGCTGGTGATTTTTTTGTCCAGATGAACTTTTTATGGATAGAAAGGAAAAAGGGAAGAAGTATCGTGGAAAATTAATTCCTCAAAATGTGAGCGGCCAAATCGCACTAAAAATGAAATCAGAACTGAAGAATGTTTTTATTTTTTTTCCCTTGACAGCTAAGGCAAAACATGCAGTGCTAATAAAGTCTTTAAGAGATGCAACGAGCACCCAACTGTATGAAAATGAAAGAGGTAAAGGATGAGAAAGGGCATGGGAAGAATCTTCAGCCCTTCCTGTTGAAGGTCCAAGAGTATGAAAACGGACTCTGGCTGTTGCCCGTAGGTAACACGGGCTAATTGTAGAGGAGAGCAGGTGCCCAAGCTGTTGGTGGCCCAAGCCCTGCGTGGCTAGCCCAGTTGAAGTCCTAGTTGGACCAGGGCGGCGGGCTCGGGAGGGGTGGAGGTGGGGGGATCTCGGGAGGCTTCCGCTTCAAGGCCGGGCTGGGGGGCCGTGGGGGAGGCACGGAGGGTTGGTGCTCTGCTTTCTTGGGCAACTCCTGCTGCCGAGGCCTCGGGTGAGAGCTGTCAAAGGCGACGGTCTCTGGGCTCTCTGGGGGAGAGGGAGAGGCACGCCTTCTCGGCCGGGATGCTGGAGCGGCGGCAGCGCGACTGTGGAGAGAGGAGGTGGCTGAGGGCCCAGGTGCCAGTGGCACACAGGGAGCCTCCTGCACAGCAGGGCCCAGAGCTGGCAAGGCTCCCCAGCACGGCTGGAGCTGCTGGCACAGCTTGGCCCAGCTGCACAGATGCCCCTCAAGGCCCCGGCGAGCAAGACACAGCTCTGGGCAGGCTCCGTGGCCAGGAGTGGGCCCCAGAGCACCTCTGCCTTTCAAGGGCAATCTCGTCCCTGCTCTTTCTCCTCCCCACCGTGCTTTGCCTCTGCCCTGTGTCCCCGGGGCTGCTCTTGGCCAGGCAGCCTCAGTGGGAGCCAGCACTGGCTGCAACCCCAGCGGGCACCCCAGGACAAGGCCCAGCAATTAGGAGGCCAATGAAAGCTCTGAGCAGCAGCAGGACCCTCAGCACAGTTAGTTGGACAACCATGGACTGGCCACAACTCCACAGCAGCATTTCTGTTCCCTGAATGTTCTTGACTATGTGCAGCCTATAAAGAAGCTAGAGGGTAGAGATGGGCCAACACTTACCGTTTCTTTCCCTTCCACAACCGGAACCCCGCATAGCACAGTCCCACGGGAATTGGCACAGTGAACCACAGCCAGGTTTGCTCTGAGGGGTGTTATCCAACACAGGTCAAACACAACGAGCAGGCACCCACAGATCTCTGGTATCTCTAGAGGTGCAGGGACAGCCACTCCTCCAGGGAACAGGATCCCATGGGCCCTCCCAGGCTTGTGTCTGCAAACTGCAAACCCAGACTGGAGCAGGGCCAGGGCTCCTGGCACTTGGTGACTAATGACAAAAACACATTAGAATAACAGGTATTGTACACAAGGGAGGAATAGTAAGATGGTTTAGTGTAAACACAGCTTTTCACACTCTTGCTTGCAGGGTTTCACCTTGCATTCCCACTTTTTGGTTTTGAAGAAGGGCTTTAAGTGTAGAATGAAAATGGTCTATGATGGCTTGACCAGTCAGAGAATGCAAAACACCAGTGACACGGTGAACATGTGCAGGAATTGTTGGGTGCACTGAGCTACATAACCAGGACCATGATCAGTTTTTACAACATGTGGTATTACCTAAGGCTGCAAAAGCACCACGCCAATGTCAAATTACACCTCTTACCTTTTCTCCTGCATGTAAAGAACCCCAACAGGCCTTAGAATTCAGTGTCCACAGAAACAGGTACATATTTAAGGCAACCAAATTCTGAAACATGAGTAACATCAGGTTGCCATAGCTGAAGAGCTTGTAGCCCCTGGGGTTTGTTCCATCCTGAGTCATAGTGACATGCTGCTGACAATCAGAGCATGAGGCAATGTCACCACGTGCTGCTGCAGATGTAGGATGGAATTGATGTCCTAGGGCTCAAGCCCCTTGGTGGAAAGCTGGTGTGACCCAATTTCCTGGTGTAATGTGTCTGGTACTGGGGCAGCCCACACTGGGGCTGTCAGCTTATCTCTACAGGTGTTTCCTTCCACAATGAGCCCAGGCAAGTCAGAATGACTACAAACATGGAGAATGTAGAACTGTGCAGTTTGTTGGTGTAAAGCGTGCCATAATGTTTTTAGCAAATGAAACAATTCCTTATAATTTACCTCTTCCAGAACAGCACGATCTAATCAATGAACTACATTGCACACATATTGATTACAGTGCCCATTCACATTCTCTTTAGCCAGCTGCCAAATGCAAAGTGTCTTGGGCTGCTGCATTGTCAGTGTCATTAGGGATGAGGCTTGGCTGGCCAGCAGCCCCATTCCCAATTTCTCACAATCTATTCTCCCACAACTGTCCTCTTCCCCAGGCCTCTCCTTTGGGCTGGAGCCCTGCAGGGCAGCTCCACCATGAACAATTCTTTCTCCCATGCAGGAGTCTCCTTTGGTGTGGAAAAGGCAAAAAGAAAGGAGAATTCCTGCCTTCCCCTCTGTCAGAGCTGCAGAATCCTCAAACTTCCCTCCTGCTGCTCCACGGAGAGAACGCTGGCCTGGGGCCTCTCTGCTGGTGGATTTTGGGCAAGGGAGGAGGGGGACACTTGGCTGTCCCTGTGGGCAGAGGAAATAGGTGACATTCAGGCCCAAATACTCATGTGGGATTTCTTTGTCATCCATCAGTGATTCTTATTTGGGTTTGGAAAGCAGAGAGGAGGAGGAGGAGAGGGCCTAAGAAAGGAACAATCCTTCTGTACCCCCTGCCAGGAGGGGGCAGCTGGGGGGGAGGTCGGGCTCTGCTCCCAGGGAACAGGGACAGGAGGGGAGGAGAGGGAATGGCCTCAGGCTGGGCCAGAGGAGGTTCAGGTTGGACACCAGGAGCAATTTCCTCATGGAAAGGGAGCTCAGGCCTTGGCAGGGGCTGCCCAGGGAGCTTTGCAGTGCCCATCCCTGCAGGTGTGCCCTGGAGGTGGCACTGAGTGCTCTGGGCTGGGGACAAGGTGCCCATGGGGCACAGCTGGCACTCAATGGGCTGGCAGGGCTGTGCCAGCCCCAGGGATTTTGGGGATTCTAATGGAGGGCTTTGAGACCAGCAGGGATCCTTCAGAAAGTTTGGTCCCAAAGTCACACTGAGCATGAGCTTGGAGCACTCAGAGCTGGGGCTCAGCACCCTCCAGGACCGGTGCTGTGTCCCTGACTCTTGTCAGGGTAAAGGAGCTGTTTGGTACCAGGGGAATGTAGAACCCTCTTGGCTGTCTGTCTGTAAAAGCAGGAGCTCACTGTTGTTATTCATGCTTACTATTCATCTTCCTGTCGGTTTTATAATAAATTACTCAGACATATAATAGGAAAAGGGATGGAAATCAGCTAAGCACAGTAGCCCCTAGTAGCCCCTCTTTTTCACTCAAGCATTGAATTGCTGGAAAGAAAAAATAGAATTTATCAGTTTAAAGTGTCTTGATGTCTTTTGTGAGTTGGCATGCTTCATTTCTGCCTTACTGCAGGCAGTGTTCTCCCTTTAAGCTCTGCAGCATCCTGTGGGGATGTCCCTGCAGGCTCTCAGGAGTGTGTTACACAGGGCTCACTGTGGGCAGGGTTGCAGAAAGCTCAGCAGAGAACAAAGGTGAGTTTAAAAACAGAAAGCTCACCCAGATACAAAGTATTTGCAGAAGATGTGTGAATTCTTTGATAAAGGTTTGCTGGAAGAGGCACAAGTTGTCACAGTGACACCTGCACTTGGCTGCTTGCATGGCCTGGTTGCTTATCTAGGTGGCTTTGTTTAAACACAGAATATTTAGGAATCAGACATTTTAGTGCTAACCAAAATCATTTGAATGTCTTTTACTTTGGTAACTGAATTGTCACAGCCCTCGGGGGGCTGCAACAGCTGGGCCCCCTGCGGGACAAGGCTCAGGCTCCTCCTCACTCACTGTGAGCAAGGATCTGTCCCACATCTCAGAGCTGAGGGCATTTCTCCTCTGGGACAGCTCCTGCCTGCTCACATCTCCCTCCCACTGGGACAGCTTTCCCTCACTGCCATCGTCCCACCAGGGCAGCTCTGGGGCTGCAGCGTCTGCTCCTTGGCACAGCTCCTTGGCACTGCTGGCTCTCACCTGGAACAATTCCAGCTCTCTCCTGTCTTCCCACTGGGACATGGGACAGTGCACATCTTGTCCCCATGGTCAGAGGTCTTGCTACCTCTCACCTTCCCTCTGGGAAAGCTCTTGGGCATCATCCCACTGGGAATCCTCTGGGACACTCACATCTCTCTGCAGGGACAGCTCATGGGATCTTTTGTCTTTTCCCCATCCCAACTCCTGCTGCCCTCTCGTGTATATTTCCCATTGGGATATCTCTTGGGTTGTGACACATTCTTCCCCCTCGCACCCATCTTGGTCCATCTCACTGAGGACTCTCCCCACTGATACAGCTCCCACACTGTGACAGTTTCTTTCCCTTCCTAGAGCTCTTGGCATGTCCCACCTCTGCACTGGGAAACCTCCCCAGCTCTCACAGGTACCTTGCATTGGTACAGCTCTGGGCTGCTCCTGGATCATCGCTGGGACATTTCTCAGACTCTCAGCACTTCTCTTGGATATGTCTCTAATACACCTTCCCACTGGGAAAGCTCACAGTCCTCGTTGGCAAAGGGCCTCTCCTCCTCCTCAGTCTGTGACAGGGGCAGCACTGACCTGCCCACTGCCCCGACCACTGCCCGCTGGGGGCCTCCAGCCAGCTGGGCAAAGGGCTGGCGACCGGGAGTTGGAGTTGCCTTTGTCCTCCTCGCTGTCCTCGTCTGTCGCTGTCGGCCTCTGTCCCTGTGGGCGTCCAGCGCAGACAGACACAGGGAGCTGCTTCCTGCACAGAGCGGCTCTCCTGCGACTGGGCACCGCAGGGCTCTGCGCCCCTTAGACACCCTCAGCCAGGCCGGGGCTCCCTGATGTCACAAGGCTCTCTGGCCACCCCCACGTCCCACATCACAAAGGGCCCCGACACCGTGTGCCTGTGTCACCAAGGGCCACCCGGGGCAGCCCAACATCAGTGGGGCAGCCAGGAAGTGGCTGGGAGCAGCCCCACACTTGTGGCCTTTGGCCCCTGCTGTGCCCAGAGCCCTGAGAGGCTTTGGCCACGCTGCCCCAGGACAGCCCCAGCCCCACAGTGCAGAGCCCTGGCTTTGCCTCCTGCGCTGCCCAGGGCACCAGGGATTGGCCGGACGGACGGTCCGGGCACTCGTGGGCAGCGGCTCCAGGAGCCGCGGGAGCCCGGGCAGCAGGGGCGTCCCTCAGGGCTCTGCCGGGCACCGGGGCTCGGCCCTGCCTCCAGCAGCGACAGCCGGGGCACCGAGCGCGGCCTGGGCGCCTTTGCCGGGCACGGGAAGTCAAGCGGGGCAGGGGCAGCGCGCAAGGCCGGGGCCATGCTGTCAACCATTCATCCTTACGAATGGGTTTCTTGATGGTTCATGGATTGTTCTCAGTACACAAAAAAACCTGACACCGCACAGGGGATTTGCAATAATAATCAAAACTAATGCACCTTTATTGAATGATCGCAGCAAAACTGATAGAGGGATTAAAGGAGAGAAAAGATGGAGAAAGAGAGAGGAAAAAAAGGGAGAGAGAGAAAGAGGGGGATATAGCTACCAAATGTAGAGACGAAGTCCTTTGGTCCAGTCCAGTCGTGGATCCACCTGTTACATCAGGGAGATCTCAAAATCTCTAACTAACTCAGAGGTTTTTATTATGATAACTCTATTGGAAATTGCGAGGGGGGGGAACAGATACAATAAGGAATAGATGTAACAGGTAGTCCATGTTGTCAGCAGTAAGCCAGAGCCATTGTCTTCTTGGTCCAGTGGTCACACCTGCAGGCAAACATCTCGGTTTGGCCAGGTTGCCTCCCCGCACACCTCCCCCCGGGCTGGGGGTTTCAGTCCCAGTCCTTGGAAGGAGCAGAGGGGCCTTTTCACATAGATGTTTCATGTCTCGATCTTTCATGGAGAGTCTTCTTACATCTCAGTCTGTCTGTCACGGTGGTTGTAAAACAGGTGAGGGTCTTTGGTGGGAGGCCATTGGAAACTCAGGAGAACTCCAGCCAGGCCGAGAGGTGGGACAGCTGCCAAGGCTGTTGTTGCAAGCAGGGCACGGTGCCCCCTTCTTCTTCTCATTGGGCTCAGTGTAGCACACGGCAAACAACACCTGCGGACAACAGCTTAGCACTGTGCTCAGGTCTCGAGGCCCATAGCGTGTGGAACTTTCTCCTACAGAGAAGACAGGAGGGGCTTCTCTTCAGTGGTCCTTAAATGACGATCATGAGGGAAATGAGGGAAAACTCGGACAGACTCTCACACATGCACAGGCACCCGGCCGGGCTGGAGAAGCGGCACCACGAGAGCCTCCTGCGCTGCCACAAGGCCGGGGCCCGGCTGCTGCAGCTGCCTCGGGGCACTGCCTGAGGCCCCGACTCCTGCAGCTCTGCCCGGGCCTCTGCGGCACCACGGGCACAGGGCTCCCCGCCCGCCGGGGCCGGGGCCGGGCGCTGAGGGAGCTGTCACGGGGCAGGGAGGGCCAGGGCTGGCAGTGGCTGCTCAGGGATGGCTTTGGCCCGTGTCCCTCCTAGCAGCCACTGCCCAAGCACCTGCGCTGCCCCCGGGCTCTCCTCCCGGCCTGCTGGGCTTTGTTGGGTGGCACAGCCTGTGCCAAGGGGCAGCAAGGTCCCTGCAGGCCCCAGCTCTGGGGCAAACGGAGAACGTCCTGCTCGCATCCACCGTGCTGCCAGCTCAGCAGTGCAGCACAGCACGGGCTGATGCTCCCCATTGCTCCCACAGGTGCAGCCGGCCCCACCACACGTGTTCCTGATTCCCAGGAGGGGTGTGAAAAATGGCAATCACTTGTTTGTAAAATTGTAAAACTTTATTTTTAATAAATTGGTTATAAAAATAGCAATATCATTAGAGTGCTAAAAATTTTGGACAATTTGGATTAGGACAATAGGAGACAATAGAATGATAGAGTTACAGACATCTGGGTACCTATTTTCTGGGCAGCATAAGCCCGAAAAAGGACAGACATTAACAGAGGATTAACCCTTAAAAACAATAACCTGTTGCATATTCGTGCATCTCGTATATGATACATAACTTCCATTCAAACACAGGATTTTGTCTGGTCCTCGTCAACTTCTCCCTCTTAATCCTAACCGGCTTCCTGAGGGCTGAGCGACGCAGGAAGAAGTTAGTTTCTTCTGCTAGGAGAGCAATACATTCTTTTTCTCTGACAAATTGCAGTGTTCTATGGCTGCTATATTAGCAAAAAGCCAATCATAAAATACATATTTCTCAGAGGACCTTGGAATGGTTTGCTGTTGGGGAACACTCTGTTTGCATGGGATAAGGGCAAGTTTGACGTTCTATTGATGCTGGAAAGGATTTGGAAGCACTCAACACAGCCCTGACTGAGAGCTTCCCTGTTGCAGTGCATGTTTTTGATTGTAATGCGGTCCTAGTAGTCAGTTTTATGACACCCCCTTATTTGGTATTGTTATACTGTAGTAAACCCCTCAGGTTTAGCCAGGGCCCCTTGGAGAATAGAATGCTGACACAGCAGCAAAGAAGTTTCCTGTCTCCAGGGACATCCGCCTTGTACCTTATCCCTATAGCCATGTAAGGCAATATTGTATTAAACCCTACTATTGGTCACTTATGGTCACTCTAACACCTTTGCCATTGGTCAGGATTGGATCCAGGCCAAGGGTATAAAAGTAGCATACTGTACCCCTACTAACTCGGAAGAAGAAGAGCTGAGACCCTTCACGGACCCCTACAATAAAGCCATACTCGTGGAACAGCCAGTGTCTTCTGCTTCTCCTCTCTCTACCGTCTGCTGGAGCCTTAGGCCAAGGGAAAAGCTACCTAGCAAGCAAAGCTGAAATCACAAGAGCTGCCTAATCACTAAGAGCTGAATATCTCCCTGCTTGCTAGGGGCTAACCCACGGCCTTGGTCTGAGAGCGAGCTGGCTTCCAGCACCCAGTCCCCTTGGGGACTGAGCTCTGGAGCTGTAACAGCTTGCATAGGATAAGACCAAGCTAGGCTCATTTAAGTGGCCGCCCAAACGTGTCGTCGGACCCTGGCCCCCAGGAGACAAGCGTCACCAGAGCATCGGAGCCTTTCAGGGCCTCCAGTTATTGCCGGTTTGGGAAGCCTCTCCTTCTGCGAAAGGACTTTTCGTTTTAGAAAATCTTCTCTGCGGAAGGCTCAATTCGACCCTCAACAATACATCTGGACGAGATAAAGTCTGAGGAGAATTGAGGAGCAGACTCCCTTCCACAGACCCGTGACCCCAAAGGACGTAAGTATTAAGTTTGCGCGCATACCTTGGGTGCTCTAAAAATCTTTTTCGTTTTTTTTCTTTTTTTCTCGTTTTTCTGTGGAAAGGGCTTGAAAATCATGGGTACTTGTTTAAGCACTCTAAGACTAACAACACGTGAGAGAGAGTTATATTTAACCATTGTAGAAACCTTATCTGTTAACAACTTCACTTTTTCTAAAGGCAGTCTGTCAAAAAGGACTCTTAAAAAATTTGTATCTTGGATGGTGCTGAATTTCCCTGAAACTGATAAGACCACAATTACTGAAAATTCCTTTTGGGATACAGTTGGAAACACCATTTATATGTCTCAAACAAAACAGGACTTTTCTGTTACTAACTTCTTACCTTTATTTCATATAATAACAAAAACGATTGAAAAATCGAACTCTGAAAAAAGTTCCAAACTAACAGATCTTTCCTCTTCATATACTAATTGCGCTGATAAGATAACAGAGGAATGTGCCTTCCAGGCCACAGAGTCACTGGGCGCTGCAGAACTTACTGCAGAAACCACCTCGGAGGCAGAAGCCAAGCAGGCCGCCCCCACATTCCCCCCCCTCGCGGGACCCGCGCTGCCCAACTCCTCGTTTCCTGCAGCCCCCCATCTCGCCGGCTCCGTTTCCTTCCCGCGTCCGGCCTCGGGGGCCCCGTTCCCTGTCCCTGCCGCTGTACCCTCCGCTGCGACCACCCCTCCCCCTGCGCCCGTGCTGCCGTTGCCTACCCCTGCGCCGCCGTTCCCCGCCCCCGGTTGCTCCGTCGCGGTACCCCCCGCTCCCGCTGCTGTCCCCGCCCTGCCCCCCGCTCCCCCCGCCGCGCCCGCCGCGTTCCCCGGTCCCGTTATCGCCGCCGCCCCCCCCAACCCTGCGCTGCTATCCTCCACCCCCGCGACCGCCCTCCCCTCCGTCACCGCCCCCGCTCCCGCTCCCACCGAGACCGCCCCGGCCCTCCCGCCCCCTCCTGCCACATTCCCGAGCCATGCCCACAACCTGTCCTCCTGCGCCGAGCCGCACACATGTGCAGTAACATCAGCTCACCCTACACCTGTCGTATCCCAAACCAGGGGCATTGCTAGCGCACCCCCACACCCCCCAGGCGTGCATCCACAGCCCCCATACCCCCCCTGCCCCCACCCGTCCCTCCAACCCCTCACCCAACCCTCCTGCCACCCGAACGGATCAGAGACCACCTGTGGTGTCCCCCCCCCAACCCAATCCGGTCCCTGCTGCTCCAGGGCTACCCCTCACCCAACAACGCTAACTTCGGGCCAGTCACTGAAAAGGGTGAAAAATCCTTCTAAACGAAAGAAAAGGAATTCACGGGTAGCATGTCCCACACAGTGTTCCTCAGACAATGAGAGCTCTTCTGATGAATCTGATTTTGATGCGATTAATATAGACCCATGGGCTCTTATTAAGATAGAAGCTACAAAGTCTGGGAACTGGGACCTAGCACAGAAAATCACAGCCTTTCCGGTCGAGTACAGGCAAGGAAGGAATGGTGGGGAATCTAATATCAAGGCATGGAAACCAATTTCTAATAAGGAACTGGTGCAATTGAGAAATATAGCCAAGGAACATGGACGTAGTTCACATATCTTTAGAAATTTCCTAGAAGCCATGTTCTCTGCACATGTCTTGCTTCCTCACGATGTAAAAAATATTTCACAATGCCTTCTGTCACCGGCAGAATATTTGTTATGGGATAGGCATTGGAAGAAACACTTAAAAACGTTATCAGATTCATATACTGCTGATGCTACTAAGACCAACTTCACAGTAGAACAATTGGCTGGTGAAGGAGATTTTCAAAAGCCAGCAGAACAAATGGAAACTCTGAATAAAGAAGCGCTGCAGGATGTAGCAATTGCAGCAAAAACCTCCTTGCTTCTTATGCAGGATGAGTCAATGCCAACAATGCATTTTTCTACTATAAAACAAGGCATTGAAGAAAGCTTTATAAAATTTGTGGACAGACTTAAAGATGCTTTGGAGAAACAAATAGAGAGTACTGAGGCAAGAAAGGAACTCTTATGTAAGCTTGCTTTCAGCAACTCAAATGAGAAATGCAAGGCCATTTTGAGGTCTTTAACTGTGGATACAGACCCTACTATAGAGCAAATGTTAGAATGCTGTACACGTCACATGTCCACTGAAAATACAGTGGCGCAAGCAGTTGCTAAGGGTATTGCTGAAGGAGTTTCTGGTGCATATGCAGTGATAACCTCTAAAGAACAAGCTAAATGCTATCACTGTGGAGAGCTAGGACATTATATAAAGGACTGTCCGGAAAGAACACCCCCCCGATACCATCGGAATTATAATCAAAGACCCCAACATCAGCAACGCTATCAATCGCGTCCTTTAAACTCCTTGAGGCGCCCGTCCGACCTTCGGGCGCAGAATACAAATCAAAGGCCACCAAGACCCAATCACGCACAAACCCAGGCTGCTCCAGACCCAAAGGAGAAGCCCCAACCCACGGGACAACCCAGAGGGGTACCCGCCGACAACTGGTAACTGCTTTGTCCATTGACTTTAATGATAAGAATGTTCACCGTGTTCCTACAGGAAAATATGGTCCTAAAGGGAGTCCTTCAGACATTTTAATTACAGGGGATTCGGTTAATACTCCGAAGGAAATCTTCGTTGTTCCGGAAGTGCTGACAGTGCAGCCGGGACAAGAGATCCTCGTGCAGGTATACTGCATAGACTTACCGTTTTTTCTTTCCAAAGGAACTCCAATAGCACAGGCATTTTTACTCCCAAAAAATCACAGGGAACAGATTCCTCTCAACCCTACAGCAATGTGGGCACAAGTCATGGGACCATCCAAGCCTACCATCGAGTGCGGCCTCTCCCACAAAGGAGAGAAGACCCACCTGCCAGGGATGCTGGACACCGGTGCAGATGTGACCATCATCGCCCGTTCAGATTGGCCAGCACACTGGGATCTACAACCTGTTGCAGGCATGATTTCTGGGATTGGTGGAACTACAGTATCCATGAGGAGCAAGAACAACATCCTGGTTGAAGGGCCAGAAGGCAAGCTGGCAACCATCCGTCCATTTGTGGTAAGGGCCCCCATTACCCTTTGGGGACGAGACATTTTATCCCAGTGGGGCGCTTCCCTACGTATTCCCATTCAGGATTTCTGACTGGGGCCACTGAGTTGAGCGCGCTGCCAGAAATACCCCGTCTCACCTGGAAAAGCCACAAGCCAATCTGGACTGAGCAGTGGCCCCTAAAGAAAGCCAAGCTGCGCGCCCTAAACGCCCTCGTGGAAGAACAGCTCAAAAAAGGCCACATAGTGGAGTCCGACAGCCCTTGGAACTCTCCAGTCTTCGTTCTACCAAAGCCAGGTACAAACAAGTGGAGACTTCTCCATGACCTTCGCAGAATCAACGAAGTCATCGAGGACATGGGCCCTCTTCAGCCTGGCTTGCCCTCTCCATCGATGCTGCCTAGAGACTGGACACTTGCTATCATAGACATTAAGGACTGTTTCTTCAGTATACCACTACATCCTGAAGATGCTCCACGGTTTGCCTTTTCCGTTCCCTCTATTAACAAGGAAGCTCCGCTCAAAAGATATCATTGGCGTTATCTTCCTCAGGGATTGAAAAACTCGCCAACTATTTGCCAGTGGTACGTGTCTCACATCCTGTCTCCCATTCGGAAATCATTTCCAGACGCCATCATTTATCACTATATGGATGACATTCTGGTGTGTGCTTCAGACAAAGCTTACTTGGACAAAACAATCAAAAAGACTGTTGAAGCCATTGAAAAGGCAGGAATGGAAATTCGTGAGGACAAAATTCAGTACACCGAGCCATGGACTTACCTTGGAGTCCAGATCCAGGAAAGAACTATCCTACCTCAGCAGATCGTCATTGACGACGACCCAAAAACCCTCAGGGACTTACACAGCCTGTGTGGATCCATCAACTGGGTACGTCCACTGCTAGGAATTACATCAGAAGACCTTGCTCCCTTGTTCAATCTTCTTCGTGGACCCAAGGAACTGGACTCTCCCTGCACTCTCACAGAGGAAGCCAGAGGTGCCATCATCAAAGTCCAGGAAGCCCTGTCTTCACGCAAAGCCCATCGCTACGAGCCTAGTCTGCCTTTCCAGTTCATCATCCTGGGAAAAGCACCCAGATTCCATGGACTGATCTTCCAATGGGACCCTCAGCTGCGAGATCCTTTGTTGATACTGGAATGGGTTTTTACAAGTAGCCAGCCCACAAAGACACTTACCACCTACCAGGAGATTATAGCACACTTAATAAAAAAGGCTAGGACTCGCCTTTGCTCCCTTTCAGGGTGTGATTTTGAATGCATATATTTGCCAATAACCCTTAAAGACTTTGAGGATTTGATCAAGACCAATGCGAGTCTACAGTTTGCTCTGGACAGTTATACGGGTCAAACTTCATCAGACATCCCAGAACACAAGCTTTTCAACCAGAATGAAACTTTCCATTTGATTCCAAAACGAATCCAAAGTAGAAATCCTCTCAAGGCTCTAACTCTATTTACAGATGGCTCAGGGTCATCCCACAAGTCGGTGATTACTTGGAGAGACCCCCAAACACAAGAATGGCAATCTGACGTGGAAACAGTAGAAGGATCGCCACAAATTGCAGAATTAGCAGCTGTCGTCAGAGCCTTTGAAAAATTTAAAAACGAGCCGTTCAATCTGGTCACAGATTCAGCTTATGTTGCGGGAATAGCTATGAGAGCGGAACATGCTCTTCTCAAAGAGGTCTCTAACCCAAAGTTATACCAATTGCTCTCTAAATTAATACAATTGATATCCCACAGAAAACAACCTTATCACATAATGCATGTAAGGTCTCACACGGACCTCCCAGGTGTTGTTGCAGAAGGCAACAGGAAAGCAGATGCATTAGCTATGGCAGCAGAAACTGCTAATGTTCCTAACATCTTTGCTCAGGCAAAGCTGTCACACGCGTTCTTTCATCAAAATGTACCTGCCCTGATGAGAATGTTTAAGCTCTCGAAGGATCAGGCAAAAGCTATCGTGGCTACCTGTCCGAACTGTCAAAACTACCAGATACCATCAATGGGTACGGGAGTCAATCCCCGAGGTCTGAATAGCTGTCAGCTGTGGCAGACAGATGTAACTCACTTTGCACCTTTTGGAAGGTCAAAGTATGTGCATGTTTCGGTTGACACGTTCTCAGGAGCAGTGTTTGCATCATCACATGCAGGAGAAAAGACCATGCACACAATAAAACACTTTCTCCTCGCTTTTGCCACCCTGGGTGTACCAAAGGAGATTAAAACAGATAATGGGCCAGCCTATACCTCCCACAAGTTGAAGGAGTTCTTCAATGAATGGGGCATAGCACACAAGACGGGCATACCTGTAAACCCCACAGGACAATCCATCGTGGAAAGGACACATCAAACCCTCAAAAGAGTCCTCGAGCAACAGAACAGGAACACGAAAATCACATCTCCAGTGGAGAGACTTTGCAAGGCTATCTATGTCATCAACTTCCTGAACTGCACAGTGTCAGAGCCTGACCCACCAATACTTCGCCACTTTGCAAACACCACAAAAGCAAAGCTCACGGAGAAACCACCCGTGCTTGTGAAAGATCCTGAAACACACCAAATCTCAGGGCCTCATCAGCTGATTACCTGGGGAAGAGGTTATGCATGCGTGCTACTACCATCAGGTCCAAGGTGGTACCCAGGAAAATACGTAAAACCATACTTAGGCACAGCGAACACTACTACAGACGAGGACAAGAATTCTCCTGAGGCAAACACAAGACCACCTCAAAACCAAACCAGCTCAGCCTGGAGACGAAGGCGTCGCCGAACACCCACAAACACAAGAACAGACCGCCCCATTACAAGGCAGCAGACAAAACAGAAAGTCAAATAACAGTCTACTGTAATAGGCCACAGATAGCCTTAACACAAAAGTGTTCTCTGAATTATGTGTTATTACACTGTGTATTGTATAGTAAAAAGTATTATTCCCTTTCCCTAACCTTAAAACCTCATAACCTTCTACCCGCTCCTCCTCCTGTAGTGCAGCTTAGAAATTAAAAGAAAAAGGGGGGGAGGAGGGGAACACAGAAAAGAACAAGGCAGAAATCCCTCTCATCATAAAGATAACAAATTGTGCTTATATTCCCAATCAGAAGCCCTAATCCTGCCCAAAGATGAAAAATATCTCCGTCGGTGCTGTCCTCACCGCTGCCTGGATGCTCTACACCGTACCGCGTGCCTTCGGCTGGATTAGTCCTCAGCCTAGCCATAATGTTTGGGTAACCTTAGCAAAAACATTAAAACAAGACAATATGTGCTTGTCTATGGGAAGTATAGATAATCCACTTTCTACATGTCTAGTAGGAATCCCCTTTATAGCAGACGATTGGCCTGTCCAGAACTCAGAGGTTCTCCGCACCACAGGTAAGAGACCCAATGGGGCTGATACTTGGGATGAGTGGACAAAAATTCTGCCAGATGCTCGAGAGGAACCCCAAGAATTGGATCTATTGGGATCCTCCAAGGCCACATATTGTGTCAAATTTTACTATAGGCGTCCGAAAAATGATTGGCCAGAAATTGACCAACACAAAAACACATATCGAAAAGATGTATCACCAGTAAACAAAGCCTATAACCCTCATGATTGGTGCAATTACACTGCACGTGTAATTTCTGTGTCCTCTCTCCATCCCAAAGTATTACCCAAGGGAATGTTTCTCATCTGTGGTGACAGAGTATGGGCAGGGATCCCCTCCCGACTCCAGGGAGGTCCCTGTACTCTGGGAAAACTTTCTACCCTTACTCCAAACATCACCCTATTACATAATTGGAAAAAAGAAAGAGAATCAAAACGAGAAAAAAGGTCATACACTGAATTCGATGAAAATTGTGATCCGAGATTATACGATTGGAACAGACCAAAAAAGATTGCAGTCTCTCTGTTTTTACCCTGGATAGCTGCAGCTAAAGCCCTCGGTGAAATCAGTCACCTTGGGTGCTGGCTCAGTAAACAAGCTAACGCCACATCAGCAGCCCTGAGTGATCTCTTAAAGGAAGAAGAAACCACAAGACAAGCTTCACTCCAAAACCGAGCAGCAATCGACTTCCTGCTGCTTGCCCACGGACATGGATGTGAGGACTTCGAAGGAATGTGTTGCTTCAACCTCTCTTCACGTTCGGAATCCATCCATGCGAACATCCAGAAACTGAAAGATCTTGTGAAGGACTTGAAAGTAGAAAGAATCCCAGATTGGGTCAATGAAATTTTCGGGCAATGGGGACTAACAGGATGGACC